>NW_010226319.1:0-31289 GCF_000690775.1 Eurypyga helias
AGCCTGTCCTTGTGCTTGGGACTGAAGTTATGGGCCTTCAGAGGGAAACGCTTCTTTCTTCAGGCCACTCTCTTCAGCTGGACTTAAGTGAAATTATTTTTGATTTACACCATATACAGGAATGTGGTGGTTCTCTCCTAGCTGTAGGCTCTGTTTAAAACCTTGGATAAAGGCAGACATTGTCTCATGTCTTCTCAAATCCAGCTGCTGCAATCCTTTTAAAGCGTTGCTTTCTCTTAAAAACCGTAAAGAGCCTTCCAATGCAGCTTCTAAAGCAGAAGTTTACACCGGCCAAGATGGTTTCTGAAGTTATCCTCCAGGGAAGAAACTTCTAAAGAAGCCGCCACTCAGCCGTGGTACTGGAGCAGCTTTCCGGAAACAGCTGTTGGGGATGCAGAAAGCTGAACTGGAATCTGGTTCATGGCTGAAAACTTAGTTTTGCCATTAAAACTAAAATTTAAGAGAGTCCAGCTGCTTGCAAAGTGCAGCAGCTGGCTTGAGCAGCCAGGGCACTCTGGGAGGAACAGGGAAAAGTATGTTTTATATTGTCTTCCATGAGCTCAGCTGCCCTTTAAAAACAAACACAAAGTCGGCCAAAGGCAGTTGTTTGCATCACAGGTGAATTGCAAGAGAGCACTTGGGGGACATGGGGACACGTGCTGGTAGCTTTAGGGACACTCCATAGAGTTGCTATAATTTAATTCAGATCTCCAAAGCTGTAATATAAGAGCAGTTTCCACTCCGCAATCCTGTTTCTCACTAAAGCCTCCCGACAGTGCTTAGTTAAGAGTAGGAAATCATTGTCTTCAGTGTTGCAATGGAGACTCTTGGCATTCCAGCTAATGAAGGCGTTGTGGGGTGAACTAGTCCCAAAGTTGCAGTGAAGTGCAAGCAATAGATCATTGTCAAAGAATAGAGGGAAATTGAACGTTTCTGTTTATATCAACATTTGACTAATGATTCCTTTTCCTTCTTACGGCTAGAACGTTCGAGTCTCACCTACTGACCCAGAAATACTGTACATTTTGTTGTAAGGTTGGAATCTTGAGAGGAGTACAGCAACTGCAAAATAATGTACATCTGAAGTCCTTCTGTGGGAGAAACGATTGGTGGGGGGAAAAAACTGGAATGAGCTAGTAGTGATGTTTGTGGTTTATCTCAATCTAAGGTGGCAGTGGGATGGTGGATTCACAGAAGAGCTCGTAGGGATAGTCGTCCTTCCTTGCAGGTACACTGTTACTAGCAGCAGTTGTGCATGGAAGTCATTTGGAGTCTAACTTTTATTTATCCTGCTGCAGAGGCATTTTAAACCTTTGCTGTTGAGGTGGTACAGAAGGCATAAACATCCATAGGCCTCTGCTGCAACATCTAGAAAAGGTATTTGTATATAAATGCCTGAGATGGTTTTGTGTTGTGTGGATCACCAGGCACCCTCTGCCTAACCCCACGTCGGATGCAGCACTCTTGCACTCATCTCACGCTCGCTCGACTGTCTGCAGAAACACTGTCTTGAAGGGTCATGTCAAAAACATCAGTCATGGGTTTATATAGTGATTGACATTAATTAGCCTCTATGTTTGCCTTCTCTCCCCCCCCATTCCCCTTTTAACTTCATGTTTCTCCTTTGAAACAGAGATTAATTTGGAGCAGCAAGATTGTAAACTGCCCTTGTTTGAACCTGCCGGCGCTGTTAATTTTATTGGGCCATGTCAGGAAATAGTGGGGGGAATTCAGCCATGACAGCAAATCGCTTGCTATCACAGTGATGGTTTCTAAAGCCTTCAGGTGTAGCTACCTAATCTCTTTCCTCTGAAGCATCAACCTTCTCCTTTCCCTCAGTAGTGTTTATCTTCTGCCCTCAATCATTTTGAGTCAAATGCCGTGCTCTTCACCAGCCTCCCTTCATCATCTTCCTTGGACTTCATTTGAGCACCACCTCAAGTTTTCTGGGAAGAAGTCATCCCCTTTTCACTGTGTAGTGACTTGGGAAGCCTATCTGTACCCAAAGTAGCTTTTCCTGTGTATCGGTAGCTCTCCAATGCCTTGTCCCTTGGGTGACAGCACCAGGCCTGGTGGCAGTGGAGGGAAGGTCTGAGAGGCTCCAGGTAGCGATGCAGCTCCTGCACCTTGGCTGGTATGCTCAGTGGGCTGTGAGGAGGTGTGTTACCAGCACCAGCTTTGGACCTGCCGCATGGCTGCCCTCGTTTCGGGCTATCTCAGACAGCCGTGCTCTAGATTTTCATGCACTGAACAATCAGCCTCCTGCCTAATGTTTTCTTTTGGCAAGCTCTGCTCAAACAGTGTTATTTTGGTGGATATAAGCCTCCTTTCAAGTTCAGCCTAAACCTCTTAATGGCTGGTTCATACTGCTTTATCTTTCCTTTTCCTCTCCAAAGAAAGCCTTTGTTTTGCTCCAGTAGCCCAGCCAACGTCTTTTTGTTTCATGGGAGAGGTCATCCTGCTGGTCTTCTCTTGCACTATTCCAGTTTCACTTAACCTTTCTTGATCTCAGTAACCTGAAATTGCACACTGTTCCAGCTGAGACCTTACTGGTGTCTTGTATATTTTCCCATTCCTCCCTGAGACCTTGGGCAACATCTGTCTCTTTTACACTCTTGCCATGAGCCACTAAACCACCAAAGTCTTTCTTTTTCTATATCGCTTCCAACTGTTGAGCTCCCAAGCTGCAGAACACATTTCTTTAATCCCAAAGTGCATGACTGCACTTGGCTTTATTACAAGTTGTACCTCCTGTCAGTTGTTTTACTCCTCAAATGTTACGAATAAACTTCTGCCCATCTTCGGAGTTGACAGACTTTCCCAGCTATCTGTTGTCTGCAGATTTCATGCACCCTCCCCTACTTTCCAAAAAAATTAGTGGAATTGCTAGATAAGACTGTCCCAAGGCAGATCTTTTAGGAAATCTGTTTATAGTTTGCCTTTCTCACCAGAATTTCAACATCTGCACAAGCTGCTCTGCTTCTGGCTTTTGGGAGATGGAGCTGGTTTGGCTCTAACGTCTGTCCTGAATAGTAAACAGGATGGATCGTGGAGATGTGCTGGTGAGTGATCCACACACAGGCAAGCACTGCATGTGCAGGTTGTTGGCAACAGGCGTACACGTGGCAGAGCTGTGATGTTAAATATTTCCTCCTGGAGGGTGAAAAATGGCTCTGTACTCTGGTCTGTTATTATCAACACTTAACAGTTCCTGGAGAAGGTTGTTGTTCATGTGAAAAAAAAGAAGAATTATAGATACATGAAACTGGTGATTTGAATGTAAAGTGAGGATGGCATTTTTAATTTCTATGCTTATTAGCTGTAGGAATGGTCAGAGCTGAAATGATCTGTCAGCTCTAAGCATTGAAGGCATTACTGAAGTAGTATTGTCACTATCTCACTTGCTTATGTGAGAGCGTTATCTGGCAGAAATTATCTTGAAAAGCTTCATCTGTATCCTCCTCTGGCTACAGCCAACAGACCAGAATAGATCATCTCCATGGGCCTTGTCCAAGCTCAGTGCCAGTTTGGAGAGGAGTACCATGGTCTCCCAGAGCTTTGAGCAAGCAGTGCAGCCCTTACTGAGAACAGCAAATACATCAAATGGACCACTGTGGGGAAAAAAAAGAAGCAGCTGAGTTTTGAAATATACGTTATATATGCTTAAAATGGCCAATGACCTGAACTATTAATGCAACAGATCTAGAGCATTGGGTTTATAGGTTTCATGAGCACATATATGTGTATTTGAGAGAAAAGGTTGCACTTGCATGATATTTGCTAAAATTGGTGTTGGAGGGACGTGAAGTACTCCACATCCACTCTTAACTGCCATGTGTCCTTTGTTCAGTAGCTTTAAAGCTCACCTGGAGAAGTGTAGCAGGTAAAACAGGCAAACAAGCCATTCCTGTTGGCCCAGTGGGGGATTAGAAACTCGGTGGCATCTGTGAGATGGTGTGCAGCAGAGGCAGTGAAAGCCCAGACTGTGCTGCTTTGGAAATGAACCGCATTTGCTGTCCAGGCACAGAAATCCGCGTGTGACAATTTGATCTGTGTACTTGAAGAGACGGTTTTAGAGTTTTGTCCTTGCAGAGGAGGAATCTGTATTCGACTGGTCTTTTTCTGTTAAAGAATCACCTAAAGGTAGAATTCTGATTTTGTTTTTGACTTTAACGCCTGACATCTGCTCCCTGCTGCTGATCTGCACATCTTTGCTCATTGGGATGCCAACACTGAGTTCACAGAATCTATAGAAAAGCCACATTATTGGGTAATTACTCTTTAGCCATTTGTGTCTCAGTCTTTCAGTGTATGGTTTTCTTCTTTATTTTAATGGCTCCTGGGTCTGTGGAAGCTGGTACATTTAAATCGCATGGTAGAAGGGTTTTATCACGTAGTTAAAAAAATTTTCTGCTTCAAGTCCAGTTGCTTTGCAAAAAGGTGTGAAAAGCCCCAGTTCTCAACAAGGTTATTTAAGGGACCGCTTGTACTTTGGGTGGCCAGCGTAAGAGGCTTTGAGCCACGGCCTTAGATCTGCTGAACAGTGCACTTCCGCAAAAAATCCTTCCCAAGCAGTGAGACAGTTCTTGTCCTGCCGCCTGGGTGCAGCTGGGGTGTGAATGGTGATGGGAAGAGGAACGGCTGGAAGGGGGTAATTGCACCGGTCTGTGTGGGACCTCTGGCATTGTCCTCATTTTCGGTTCTGGTGCTTTCTTCTATCCGCTGGAGCAGCGTTTGAAGACCTCGCTACCGCAGCTGTGGCATTGCGTGGGTTGCGCAGTTGCATACCAGCCCGGGAATGTTAAATGGAGTTAAAATGGATTCTTATTCTGACCCCGTGATTTAAAACAAACTCTCTAACATGTGGTTGTGGCTCGCGTGTTGTCACTTTACGGCACTTGCAGTTTCAAAACAGATGACTGAAATCGCAGTGGTTTTCGAAGAGCACGCTTGTTTTCTCCCCAGGGTCTTCCTCCTCGCGGCGTAGTTCCCGTCCCTAGTGCCTCCAGTCCCGCAGGTACCCGAGTGCGCTCCTTGCATGTGCAGTGCCTCCGTTCCCTAGAGTCTCCGCTGCGGAGCTGCTGCTCAAAAGTCAGATACTTCCAAGGTTTGTGTTGCTTCAGATGAGTTTCCCCTGTCGTTCGCCTGAGCTTGGGTGAGGTTAATGGTCCTGTTGCAGCGCACGGGGAAGAGGCGGCAAAGCTGATGATGAGCAGCGGAAGCATTGAGTTTGCCTTACCGTGCTAAGATTTATAGTGTTTGCTGTCTTGTATCTTAGCCTCATTTAAAGTAGGCACTTAGGCATGGCGTGTTGATATAAAGCATGCCAAATCTCTGTCACTGAATTTACGGGTGAGACACAGGGCCGAAGTCCTGCCTTAGCTCCCGTATAGGATTTTCCTTTAATAAGGATGGCGGAGCAATGGCTTATCAGGACTTTGGGGCCAGATCCTGTCCTGGAATAATAAAAGCTAAGCTCATTTACAGCAATTGAACATTAATCTTTATAAGACTTTTCTGAAGATACATTGCAGTGAATGTAACAAGGAAGAGAGCTCATTATTTTCTAAGAGAAGTAAGTGACAGATGAGAGCGCATTTCCACTGCACAATTACCATCGCTCTTTCTTTTTAATCACATTACTGAGAATGTCTAGTGGCCACTGCGATGGCAGTATTTGTGAATGGAAGCTGGATGTATTCAAAACAGTACGAGTCGGGCAATTTTCTTCTCTTCCACTAAATCTTGCCAAATACCTAATTTTCAAAGATTAGACTCTTGAAGCGCAGAGCTGAGGTTATGATTGGCTGGAGGACATTCACGGCTCAGTAATGAAACACTGATGTATAAAATGTTAATTGATCCCCGGAGCAGCGCGAGCGCTGAGCCAGATCACATTACGTGCAGATTCCACAGCGGCAACGGAAACTATACAAATGTTGGCACAGAGGGTTAAATGTGAGATTAACTAACCACATTCTGCAGAGATGGTACTGAAATGAGATGCACTGCTTTCAGTTTTGGGCAAGAGTGGTTTTCCACGCAGGTCGAACCTTTATGCATTCGTTTCACAGATACAGCTAGAGACGGTTTCTTCCTCAGAAGGAGCTGCTGTGATTTATTGATAAATCCAAGCCTGGCCAGTCCCCCAGAAGTCACTTTTGGAAGCTAATGGTATTTTTTATGCACCTACAGGTGTTATGATACTTGTGCAGACCCTTTTAAGCATATTGCTTTCTGAGGAAAACTTAGTTATTTTTTTCTGTGTCAGAAAGTCTGCTGCAGCACGTCAGTTTCAAAATAATAATAAAAAAACCACAATACCCACCCTGCTGTTTAGACATTTGCCTTTGGCCAGTATGACTCTGCTCTCCGTGAAGTCCTAACAAAACTGGTTCTGTGTGGGTAGTTCAGCAGACAAGACACAGCAGTTGTGACGATGAATTTCATGCCCCTAAGTAGGCTGGGGAGACTGTGCAGGAGCTCTTCTGTGGTTTCGGATCTACCTGGAGTAACGGTGACTGTCTTCTCATGGGCGGCTGTAATTGCTGGTTTGGGGCTCTCCGTGTTTGTTGGCTTGTTTGGAGACTCCGGAGTCCTGCTGCTGCACTGAGAGCAGGAGGGTCCCTTGAAAAGACACTTTCTTCCTTTTTTTTGCAGGAGGGCTAGCATCTGTGGGGTTTATATGGAGGAATCTAAACTCTGCATGTCTTAATCCTAGTGCAGAGGCTGTAGGAGAGTGGGTTTACATCTGACTGGACCCCACTGTGCCTCTTCTGTATTCCCAATCCGGTGTGTGTGATCGGTGATGGATACAAAGGAGCTCTTCAGCTCTTCCAAGGCAGTAAAATTCACCAGTGTGGGTGGGACAGACATCCTTCTTCGAAAACTTGGAGAAATTGGAGCTAGGGTAGTAGCCAGCCCCAGGTGCAGGAGGAAGCAGCGTGCCTGGGGTAATTAGCTAATTAGCTAATCTTCACCAGTTCTCTGAGCCAGTCTGAAGGAAACAAGACGGAGCAAAACTGGTATCGTTGTAGTGGTAATTTTATGAAATGTGCAGGTAAATTGGTTGCGTTTGGAGGGCGTGAAGCTGTTTAATTCCCAGAAAATGGAGGCGTCAGGCCCAGTCACTGTGTCCACCAGCTGGGATCAGGTTGTTGCGAGCTGAGCGGTAGAAATTTCTGGTGGATGAAGTCACAGACCATTTTCCAAGCTGCGGGGTAGCCTCTGAGATGGGCTGCAGGATCTTCTTCTCTTAATTTCTTTCAACAGTTTTCTATTGTGACTGAAAACAATTGCTCAGTTCTTCTTAACCATGTCAGGACTGTAAATTAGGCTACTTTTTTTTTTTTCTTTTGCATCGTTGAATCATAAATCTGGTGGAAGTTGGCAGTTCTGCCTTCGCTGATGGGGTGGGGGTTCTGCACTTGCATCTGCGTTGGGCTTGGGAAGCTCGGTGATGTGGGTTAGCATCAGTCTGGTGAGGTCTGCTGGCAGGGCGCTGGAGGTGCAATGGTGTGGCATGAACATGCCTCTGCTCACGCAAGATACAGCAAACTCCAGTGTCATGGGATGACAGCAAGGATACTGAGCACTTGTGCAATTTAACTTGCGCTGGCTAAAGTTTGCATATACTTGAAGACATTTTGTGAAATTATAGGGTGGTGCTGCATGCGGAGAGCATGTCTATCCAGCATGTAACACAACCCATCAGTACAGCATGCTGAGCTCCAATCAGTTCAGGTAGTAACAGTTAACGTGCTGCTGCAGATTTTCACGGCGCTCTGAGTGTTACGTCGTTTTAGCTTAACCTCAGAGGGAAACGGGGGTTTTAAATACGCTGCAAGTACTGCCAGCGTCCCGTGAAGCTGTTTAATAATTGATATTTATGAGCACAGTTGGTACGATAAGTGCAGTAGGTCTTCAGTTAATCAGCATGCCTTTGGTGAGCTCTGGGACCATGTGTGCAGAGCGGGCGATGACGCAAGCCAAAATCCCACTTTCGAGGGCAGGTGGGGATGTGGAACCGCAGCTGGGTGGGTTGGTAGAGCTCTCCCGGATTTCCCAGCCATTGGAGTTGCGAGGGGATTGCCACCCCTGTTAAAAAATGCAAATGGCAAGAATTGTTTGTTTTGGTTTGATTCTTAATCCCCCTGTATTTTTCATCGCAGCTGTCGACTGTGGGTTTTTGCATTACTTGGTTTGGACAGGAGTGAGCCAAATGAGTGTCGCGCTGTCTCTCCCTTTCCCATTCTGCCTCACTACATTGTGCTGTTTGCGTTACAAACATCCCAGGATGATGTTTAAATCCAAATAAACAGAGTTGTCATGGCGATTAAAAGAAAATTGGGGAAGCACTTCTGTTGTATAATGTCTTGTACGATGCCATGTTCATAGAAACTTCAGCTATGGGTGGAATAATACAATTTTTTTTTTTAGAAGAACTGATGAAATCTGAGTTTAGTGGATAGGCACCTTGGGGTGATAGGGTAAAGTCCTTGCACCTCAAACTTGCAGCCTTTTGGTAACTTACAACTTCCGAGAGCTCTGGGTGCACCATGCAGGGCAGAGCAGGCTCCAAGGTTTCCTTGTACTTTTGGTTTGGTTTGAGGGGTTTTTTCCCCTTCCAGACTGATCCCCTTTGTGTGCGATTTGTAGTGGGTTTCTTCTGGCCTCTCTGATTGCCACTCAGTAAATGAGCAGAGAGTCACTGCTTTCTTCTCCTGACAGCCCCGTGGCCATCACCAGCTGAGAGATGCTCGTGAAGTTAGGTCAGTGGTGCTCCAATGCCAGATGATTGTAGTTAAAAAAATGTTTATGACTGGATAGAGGTTGGTGTGGTTTTTTTCTTTTTTTCTTTTTTTTTTTTTCCTTTGGTTATTGATTGATTGACTTTTAGCTGAAGCCAGTACATTTTTTGGACAGATGAAAACCAGATTTTTTTTGTGAGAATTCTTCTTGTGTCTGCTTTAAGAATGCTTTTAATACTTGGCTCATAGGAATTCAATCTTTTTTTTTTCTTAAGAAGATGATCGTTTTATAGCATGTTGTACATTAAAGATAGTACAGGTATTTGGAGTGTATGAAAGGTTTTTTTTGTATACATGTTTTAACACAAAAATACCTTGCATGCCAACAATGCCATCAGCTCATTATCTCCCTTTACTTTGTCTCAGAACATTTCAGTTCTTTAACCTTTTACAGGCGTACTTTCTTAGAAGCAGGACTGTAAGTCTATGGTTTATATTATAGTTCTAGTATCTTGAACAAATCTTCTTTCAGCACAAGTACATTGAATATAAACTGAGCAAATGCAAAGTATAATAAGTAGTTAAGGACGACTGGTTTAGTGCAGACATAGAAATAAGGTATGTGTGTATTTTAGAAAGTCTCTCTAACATTTGAATATGGGTTAACTGCTGAAAGTATTGAAAGGATTTGAATATGAGGGAGAGAAACACTAAATATGCAGCTAAACTGGGGAAAACACAGAATAGAAAAAGGTGCGGTCATCATCTCTTAGCAGCGTACCTCCGTGAGGATGATCAGGGGCTTAATGCAGAAGTCGGGATGAAATTTGTTGTGTGGTAAGCAAAAGGTCACACTAGATAATTGCAGTGATCTGGCCTTAAAAGCTATGAATTGGGCAGTGCCAGCCATGTGTTTCCAGCAATATAGGACGCAAAATGCGGAAAGTCCTTATTGTGAAGTGTTTGCATTCCAAATGAGATAAATACAGAATAAACAGGATGCACCAGAGAAGTCCAGAGAGGAAATGACTGGGATGTGGTTGTTTATGAAAATGTAGTCTTTGAGAGAGCACTGTAGATTTGTAACCTCTGGGCATTGTGTAAAAAATGAGCGGAGGACTCTGAATGGGTGGAATAGAAGGAAAAATGATGAAAGGCATTTTTATACACTGAGAGAGGAGGAGGAATGGAAAAGACCACAAGGATGGGCCAGTCAATGTCCTTGCTGGTGGAGGGGAGAAAAATTAATTAGGGGCTGCTTAGACCTTAAATAGGGCTGACTCAATCTGGGTTTTCAAAGTCAGGCTGCTGAGTGAGAGTTATTTGCACCTGAAGGTGTCTGTGGTCCTGTGGTGTCTGGTATCCAGGCTGGCAATGATGCTGAGCTTCGGTCCGCTCCTCCACACAACCCAGCTCCCGCAGGCAGGGCTGAGTGTGGGTTCAGACCCTGCAGGTACAGAAGTGCTCTGTTAGCACGGGGAAAAAGTGGAAGGGGTAACCATGTGCCCTGGGAATGGTAGAGAGTCAAGGACTGGGTTATTAGCTGTTTTGAGCCTGAGTGTCTGAGGTTGTAGCCCCAAACCTAAGCTGTGGCAACCAAGTCTAGGCATCCTCACTCAAAACACTGACCTATCAACCTGTTTTAATATTAAGGGTGTAAACTCAGGAAAACATGGCCTCTTCTAAGTGATTAAAGATCTATTATGGTAGCTGCTAAGGGCAGTCCATTTAATGCTAGCATGCCTTCTGTCTCTTGCCAGCCCGTGCTGCCGCAGGTATGTGTGAATAGGTGCCTGCTTTGAAGATGCAGTCATGGGTTTATGTGCAAAGATCAGACCCATGTGTATGACCAGGTGTGAGCTTGACAGGGATCACTTGCCTCGCTGGGACCTCTGGACCAAATTACCATCTGGTAATAAAGAACATTACTGCCTATATTGTTCTGTTTAAAATATCTTTTAAATGGCAGGGATTCCACATTAAAGATTCTTTTTTCCATGTGCATTGAAGGCATTTTAGAACTAGGTTAAAATATCATTCATATTAATTTATCTATATGGATGCATTTTAAAAAAGTATTGAGAGCAGGGAAAGGAGACTTTGGGAGCCTGTCATTTGCTGCCTCCCATCAAATGCCAAAACTTGTTAGTAGATGAGATTTTTGGATATCTTGGTCATCAGAGGGTTCAGAGTGGTTTTTGACTTCTGATGCAGGGTGTGAGATTCCTCAGGGTGCTGTAATCTCCTACATTTGCAGAGCGATGGGTTGGTTTAACTGGAAGAAATGAGCAGTAATACAGCCATGCCCACCCCCTGCCCCCCCCAGCCCCTTCTCCTCTGGGTGTTGAAGACCTGTATGCTGTGGTGACTTGCAGAGATGGAAGAAACTGCAGGGATGGCCACGAGCAGGTAGGTGTGGGCTCTGTGACTGTGGTGGGAGGCTGGTGAGAGCCCCATGGTGTGATGGCCAGAAGATAATTTTCAGACACCATAGTAATAAGGATGTTGGTCCACTTAGAAAATACTCATGAGAAACCACTCCAAAAAAGTGTGTGTGTGCGTGTAAGAAGGGGAAGTTCAAGTAAGTAGCTGCTGAGGGTGGTCTGTGAGGTCTGCCTTGGCTTTCCAGTGGTCTGAGTCTCTCTGGTTGAGGTAAATCATTGGAATCAAAAAATCACTCGATCCGTCCTTTGACTATTTGGCTGCTCTCTTCTCTTGGTGCATGTTGGCATTCACATAATATTTATTTGGTTGTTGGCCTCTACCAAAATTGATTAAGTTCCAGCAATCATTGATCCCAAGTACTGAATTATTTTCCCAGATCTTTTTTTTACCCAGTCAAAGAAATCAAATACTGCATTATTCATGTTTTTTCTCCTCATTGCAATGGAGAGTATGGTTATCTAGTATCTGCTGATCTTTTTAAGTCCTGTACTCTGAAAGACCTCATGGTTAAAGTGCTAACTCTGTCTTAATCCAGAGTTTTGGATCAAGGTCCCATTGCACTGCTTTCTCGTGCATGGGTTGGAACCTGTGTTCTATGGGACCTGGGATGAGGGTATGGTGAGGATGCTGCTGACAGTGAGAGGGATGGGGGATCCCCTTCTCCAGCTGCCAACTGCTTGGTAGAATAAGTAGAAGTAAGGAGTAAGCCAAGTAAGGCCTAAATTGTCCTCAAAACACTGAAGAAGACCACTGCCCTGGTTATTGATCGTTATCTGAAGGGAAAGTGTTTGTCTTCGTTTGGCAAGGCAAAAGTCCCATGAAACTGGTCAGATCAATCCCTTTGCTTTTTGCTAGAAAAGCAAGATTCAAATGAGCCTCGTTATCTACATGGTTTGTATATTTAGGGGTTGTGTTAATTATCCTCATTAGCTTCGTTTCTTGAAAGAAACTCTCTTGATCTTACCCCTTGTGCCAGAAATACAATCTGGAGTGAGTCTGTAAAAATAAATAACACATTGATAAGGTTCAAGCAATGACTTCTGAGTACTCTGGTTCGGCAGCGTCTGTCACCGTGACCATTCCCGTCTCGCCTTGTTGGGACCCTTCAGGTGGCCTTTCTTGGACTTCAGCTGGTGAGAGCTACCATTTTGAAAAGCAATCCACATGATTAAGATGTACTGCTGGCTCTGATAATATTTGGTGCAGCTTACACTTGTCAGACACCGGAATCTATTTACTGAATTCTTTTCAGACAAGTCGGGTTTTGGCACTTTGCAGAGTTTCCTTCCATGTGTCCTCACTGGCTGAATGCTAATTTATTCAGAAAGGCTCAGTTCCAAGTGCACGAGACAGTATTTTCAGTGTTTCCTACTGTCTGGACAGCACTGTGTTTGGAGACTTTAGGCCTCCTCTCTCCTTTGTGCCCTTCATTTCCTTCAGTAAATGTGTGATGATGTGACACAGACAATCTATATACTTACATTAAATGACATTGTATTGTAATGGGAAAATGGGTCTCCACTGATAGCCTCTCTGTCAGAAAACGCCCGATAAGCTTATTGTATCAATACAATAAATACAGTCAAAGTGCCTTTGACAAATGACATCTCTGAATTTTCTAGTCCTTAGTGATTCCTCTGGCCTGGAGGATAGAGGGAATTAGCTGATCTAAGCTGAATTGTCCTAAATATCCTGATTATTTCTAATGTCTGAACCAGTAGCAGAAACAGAGGGAAATTGTAAGGAAAAAGGGATATAAATTATAGGGTATGCAAAAAAAAGAGATTATCAGGTCTGAAGGGCAGTTGTTTCCATTTAGTCTGACCTTGTGTATAAAAAAAAAAGCTGTAGACCTTCTTGAATGATGTTTGAAACATGTAATCACTCAGCCCAAGCTTTGGGTTGGCATTTTGTTCTCCCTTAGTTCAAAGACCATAAGCAGCTCATATACCCATCTGTGTGGCTTTCAGCATCACAGTACCTGGTTGTTCATGGAGGATAAACAAGATGTAGAAATGAAACTAAGGAAGTGGTTTGATCTCTTTTACAATCTAGGAAGTGAGGCATGGTATTCCCTGCTCCCCTACCCATGGAAACTGCTTGGTTTGAGCAAGAGTCACTTTAAATCGGATGTAGGTGCCAAAAAGTGCTGATAAGCTTTGCCAGCACAGAGCTCTGCCCTGTCCTAGCACCAGGCATGTCTTACAGTGTGGTATAGCCGGGATACACTCTGTGTTTTCCAGGGCGTCTCAGCTGCCTTTTGGCAGACACTTGATGCTGGTGCCCTCATATTTCCATCGGGAAGCTCGATCCTGATGTCAAGCCTGGACCTGCTCTGGTAATTCGCGAACTGCGTGTTCTTAGACCTAATTCCCCTCAGGTGTGATTGGTGAGGTGATCCCTGGGTGTGCCGACCAGTCATGCATGTATGCGCAACAGGGACTGTGTGCAGGTGAGCACTTGTGGCCGCTCTTTAATTAAAAAAAATTATGGTTGGAGAAGGTAACGCCTGGCTTTCTGTGTACTAGCTCCATGGTTGGGGCGCTTGCTCGTGTACAGTTGCAAGGGAGGATGTTGCTAAATCCTGTATCCAAATGTTTTATGTTTCATAGTGTAGATTTTGCTTTTCTTACAAGGGGGAAGCTAGATGCATCCTATTAATTAGGTGTTGATGTTCCTTTGTTCCATCTGATCTGACTCATGCCTCGTTGAGACCTTTGCCAATAAAAGTTTTCTTGGCAAAGACAAGATGTTATTTCTTGGGAATCAGGTTATTGGGATCACTTAGGAAAGACAGCAAATCAAAGCTTTTGAATTTAAGGAGCTCCTCCAAAGGTGCCTTGTTTTTTCACTGAGTGGTGTCTCAACCAGGTAACATGTTACTAAGTCTGTCTTGTGGGTTTGGTAATCCTTGTGAGATCCTACTAGTCAACCAGGTTTGAGTTTGAAGGAAAACAGGCAATTAAGTGGGGAGGCATTGGTTTCATCTGCCTACCACAAAGAGCCGGTTGATAGTCCTCCCAGTAAATTACAGCTTGCAGGAGGCAGTGATTCATCTTCGCAAGCACAACAAGTGGGGAGAACGCTTGTTTGGCAAAAGCAATATGCAGGCCTGTTTGCACACTTACTATTTTCCTGTAGAAACTCAGGAACATATTAGCACATGGTGTTTCTCCTGAAGCCTCCAGAGAACTCTTTCAGAAGCAAACAGGAATGTTGTGTTTCTCCTCCCTTTCCCATAGTTGTGTCCTTGCGTTTTTGCCCCATGCTTGTGCTGCTGCCAGTGTTTGTGTGGGCACGTGATCAAAGAGGTCAAGGATGCAGTGCTCTTGAAAGCAAATCCTTTGTGCTACGTGCCCAGGTTGAGTTTTTATAGAGTAGCCCAGGCTGGAAGGGACCTCAAAAGAGCGTGTGGCCCAACTACCTGTAGGAAGGGGAGCCTAGATGAGATTATCTAGCACCCTGGCTAATCACGTCTTGAAAACCTTCGGCAATGAGGACTCCACCACATCCTTGGGGAGGACGTAATTTTTAATTGCATCATCTCTATGGTTTGCCTGCGTGCTGCGTGCACCCTGGTCCTGGCACGTGGATGGGAGTGCAAAAGCATGTAGGCACAGCACTGTGGTGGCACTGATTAAAGGTTGTCCTAATCCTGCTTCTGCTCTCGTCTTGTCTGTGGATTTGCTGTATGGCCTTGGGCAGGTAGTTTAATCCCACTGCAGGTTTCTCCATGGCAAAACAGGGATAATGCTGGTGACCTGTGTGGTCGAATGCATCGAAATTTAGATAATCCAGTTTAGCATGTGGATTAAGAAGACGTGCCAGCCAAACCCAGTCTGTTGGCGAAATACTTGTTTGTTTCTCCCTTTCTTGTGGCTCCGGGGCCATCGGGGGAGCCCACGTATGTGTGGGGTGTGAACTTGCATCTGTTACCAGTGCAGGGACTGGTGAAACGTGGAGCAGCCTGGGCTGTGAATTACATCCCTGTGGGACCCGAGGCACGGGTTTGTTTGAATGGTGTGCACTGGTGAGAAGGACATCACAGAAACCCTACATGACTGTGAAAGTAAGTGTGGCTGTTGTGAAAATAGCCACAACAAATGGGATTAAATTTAAGAGGAAACTGCTCTTACTCACTGTTGAGTGATGAGCAAAGTGAATTTTGGCCATGATGTGATTTATTAGTAATCACTTCCATAGTGTTTCTCATCTATAGATCTTAAGTGGTAATTAGTATAAAGGCAAGAAAGTATTATTCTTATTTTATTGAGACACAAAGACATCAAATGACCTGCTGCGGGGCATTTCATGAGTCAGTGGTAAGGTTGGGCATAATGCCTGCTTTGAGGAGGATAATTTTGTACGATTGGTTTGTGTCTGCCGGTGCCAGTTGTATATGTGATTTGTTTAATAACTATGAACATGACTTGAAATTTTATGGAGTTGCTCCCTGATGGTGGGTCGGAGTGTTGCCAGGACTTGCTGACAGTAGGGGCTAATTCATGCTAATCTGTAGACTTGGTAAAGTTTCGTCCAATTCATCTCGAGTAACATGTTTTAAATTTCAGTGCCCGTTTCCATTGCTCTATTTAACAAATAGATACCTGCACGTTATAATGGGGAATACAAAAAACCCTTCAACTCTTAGCACCTCTGTAGGTGTCCTAGCTGTTGCCAAAGTCGTCTGCAGCCTTCTTGAAGCACACAGCTCATACTGGAGCTGGTTTTCCTCCTTGTCCAATTAAGATAGATAATTAAATCTCCCTTTTTAGTCATAGCCTGCGTTTTTAATCCTGCAACTTAGCTGGGCCTGCCAGAGGAAGTTCTCTGCATTTCTCAGCACAGCAGATCCCTAGTAAACATGGCATTAAATCCAATCCCATGCTGCTTCTCTGTATTAATCTGTCTTTTCTTGACCTGGTACTTTGATGCTGGGTGTTTCCTGTGCTAATGGTTATTTTATTTAAATGCCAGATGCGCTGCAATTATACTTTTAGCTCAAAGTCTAGGGAGGGGTTTTTCAAGTGTGAGATTTAGTTCCAGGTACTTGATATTTAGAGTACAAGCATAAAGCATGTTTTGACTGAGGCTGCCTAGACCTGACTTGACAATCAAATAAAAAGCTGGAGGTTTCAGGAGCGAAATGGCAACATCTCTTCAGCAATACTAATCGGTTCCTCACTTCTGCATTCATTGCATGTCCTTTGTTTGATGGTGGAAGCTTTTAAATCAACCATTGCATCTTACCTGACAGATGTTTTGCAGTTGCTGAGAGTAGGTGTCGGGGACGGCGTGACAAGGAGCTGAGCTGAAGAAGTTGCACCTCCGTGGGGCTTTTCAGGGTGATGCTTGTTAACTTTGATACTCCTAACAAAATTTGAAGGTGTTACAAGTAATCCTTCCCTTTGGGGGAAAAGAAATTATGTATCTCTTTTCACATTCGAATGTTTGCTTGCCTTGAACTCTGATACAGAAATGGAAATGGTGAAGAGTGAGGACTTGTGAATTGTTTCCATCTCCATACCTGTAGCATCTCCGTATGGAATGTGCTTTTGGAACTAAGTTCAAAGAATTCTCCACTAGTTTCATTTTCAGCTGTATTTGCTCTGTGGGAGGGGCAAAGCTGTACACAAGAGACTAGTTAGACAGGGATGTGCAGAAAAAAACCAAGCAATATCTGGATTGCTTTCTAACACTTGAAGACTCAGATTCCTTCGTTCTTACTTGAGCTCTTTGCTCAGGTCAAACCAAGGCCATGAATAAACAATGTTGGTAGGATTTTTCCATGTCTGTATGAAAGAAACAGCAGTGTCAGAGGAGCATATTTTTGAGCAGCAGTGGTTCTTTGTCTTGCGCTGGATTGTTAGGTGTAACCTCTGGCATTTATGTCATTCCTGGAGCATCTGGAGACCTCATCTGGTGTTATTGTTATTTGTGCTGCAAAAATATTTTGGTGGATGTGTGAATCCTCACATTAAGGCCATGGGACACCTGTCTGTGGGCAAATATTGCTGATCACTAATACCGGATCTGCTCATGCCTGGGTTACCTCGCGCTTCCAGTTTGATGCAGATCAGGCATGGACATTGGTTAGACTAGCCAGTGAGAATGATTTATGCTGGATTAATACCATATGCAGAAAAATAGATGATACCTGACATCATGGCCTTACATCTCACAGCATATAGCTAACCCTTGTGCTTTTTTGGCATTTTTTTGAGACGTTAACCTGTCGGCATCCTCAGTAGCTTGGCCCATTGCATCGAGGGGTTGGTGCAATTTTAACCCCATTTTATGGGATCTAACACCATGGGCTGAAGGGCAGAGTAAATTATGCTCTGCATAATAGGCAAGTGCATACATCTGTGGTTGGAGTGTACAAAGCCGTCTTGGACATTTTAACCTGCAGCATAGATGCATCTGTGGCCTCTGTATCGTAGTGTTCTCAAGCCCTATTTGTTTCATCTGGAGCCCTTTTGTCACATTAGTATGATAATAGCTGTGATGTATGGGATTTGTGTATGTTTATTGGGTCTCATTGATTACTGTCTGTTCTGAAGACTGTTAATTAACAGAACAAATTGCTAGAGAAGGACAAATTGGTGTGTTATGGAGTGGTGCTGGTATGGTTTGCTCTCACATCTGGAAGAGATTCAAAGAGGGATGCAGCTGTCTGCCATATAGTTAAAAATGAGGTCAGGTCAGCAGTACAGAGTGAGACTTCTTGTCCAGTAAAGGGGAAAAAAAGAGAGTTTAGAGCAAGGAGAGAAGTACAAATAGGAAAGCCAAAAAATCCCCCAGTTTTTAGGACATTGTTCCAAATGGGCAGTTCTGTTAAAGTAAGAGTTGGCTCCCGTGTTATGTGTATTGGGAGAGAGCTTTCAAACAACTGTGTCGGTGTCTCATGCTGTTGCTTTCCAGATTATTTTTTTTAAAGGAATGCTGTCTTCTCCCTCTCTACTTATTAACTGTTTTCTGTGAGGCAAAACCTCAGTGCAGATCAGCAGTTTAAAAAAAGATCTTTGCCATACCATAATTTTAAGGGATTGGATGCTGGAGATCAGATTTTGCTTCCCACCTATGTTGATTTCAGGGCTTAGAGATACCTTGGTCCTCCAGCCGAGGGAAGCCTTGCTGCCTGGTTATTCAAGGATACAGGGACTTGGGAAAGCCTTGTCTGTAGGTGGGCTGCTGACATCGTGCAGCACAGCTGTAGCAGGTGCTGCCTAGCAGTGACACTGCACTGACAAGGGATTATTTGGGGTATAGAAATGAAAATTTCTGCGGCTGGATTGTACCATGGAGGAGGGAGAAGACAGCTCCACAGCAGCTTTTTTCCTTGGAATTTCTGCAAGAGAAAGGCAGACCCGAAGCATAGCTGGGACTAATGGGATCCTGAGCTGAACTTTGCAGCTTTTGCTTGCATCTGCGGCAGACTGACCAAAGCTCTGCGCTTGGATTTGCCTGAATTCAGGGTGTGTCATCGATTTGTTCTGGACGGTGGCGGCTTCTCTGACTTCACTGCAGTTTTTGAAAAAGGGGGGGAGGTTGTTTTTCGTCTGTTGCAAAAATGTGTTGACTTGTGTCATCACTGAATATCCTTCCCTGATTTTTGTTGTGGAGAAGGCTGATCTAACTTTTAATTCAAGCACTGGTAACTTGCTCTCTTTTTATTCCCCCACAAAGAATTGTGGAGTTCTGATTTTACAGAATTAGAGTTAAAAATTAGTTCTAATATTTATAACTAAAATTCTACCATTTCAGTTACACAGGTGCTGTTCATGACATGCTGCAAAGAAAGTGCAAGAATTTGAACGTGCCCTGTAGTTACTAAGTGTTTGCAGTTGTGGATAAAATTGGAGGGAGGAGAAAAAGCCATATTGAGCCAGAG
Source organism: Eurypyga helias (assembly GCF_000690775.1). Taxonomy (NCBI): domain Eukaryota; kingdom Metazoa; phylum Chordata; class Aves; order Eurypygiformes; family Eurypygidae; genus Eurypyga; species Eurypyga helias. The sequence goes on from NW_010226319.1 coordinate 19,090, forward strand.
GATGATCAAAAGTCCAAAAGGTCTCAGAAGCTCGTATGCCTGGGAGAGTTTAAAAATGGGACACCGATGTCAAAGTCACTTTGGTGCTTTCAGATGTGCCATCCCCAGAGTTCAAAGGATCCCCGAGCTGCAGATGAAGCCGGCTGAACCTGGGGATGGCATAGGTTGTGAGCAGTTTATAACTGCAAATTGTCACTTAATTTTCCTTGTTGTTATTGTAATGCAATTAAAGTCATGGCCACTGAGCTAAAAGATGAGGGTGTTTGATTGGATTTTGGGTTTTGTAATCTCTGCTGTTATGTTGCTGCCTGGAGGCAGGGACTTGCAAACCAATCTTTCCAATAGGAGGATTATAACTGAGGAGGGAGTGCTGGGTTTAAAGAAAGAAAAGTTTTAAAGCTGTCATATAGTGGTTTCCACTCAGATGAAAAAGCAGAGGATTATAAAGCTGTTGTAAAAAATAATAGGGAAAAAAAATAGCATTGTTAGAGGACTGACAATGGAAAAGTCACTCTCTGGGAAAAAATGCTCTTGGGACTTGGTTTGTGAAAGGATGGTTCCCCACAAATGCGGAGGGAGGCAAGCTCCTGAAAGGCATGGCAGGCAGGCTGTGCATCTCTGAAAATTTGCTCCTGAGAGAGGTTTTCCTCAGCTGAACCGATGGCTAAGTTGCTCTGGTGTAGGGCTGATCTCAGGAGCCCCTGCAGCAGTGTAGCCCCTCCGGGCTCAGTCTGAGACTGGGGACATTATGCACGTTGTGGGTTGTTTTATTTGTCATTAATTATGTTTTGGACCCTCACACTTCATGCAGAAAACTCTCTCCTTCCATCCTTGTCGAGGCTTGGAGGTACTTTTTGCAGCTGGATGGGAGACCGGGCTGCCTCCGGGTGGGTGCTGAGGACAGAGGACTTGTGGCTTGGGGGGAGAAGCAAGAGGAAAATGAGATGGAGAATATGGAAACTTGGAGGCGTTTGAAGAACCAGGGAAAATAACATCCTTCTCTCCATATTCCACAGATGCTGCCTTAATGCATCAGGTTGGGAAGGGACTCTGCTTATTTCAGACCCTTTCTCTGCTCCTGTGCATTGAACTTGGTGTGCTGTAAGGTGCTAGCCTAGTAGCAGGGTGCTCAGCTGAGACACGGAAACCCAGATTTGTTTCCTTGCCCTTCTGATGCCTTTTTGTGTGATTTACCCAGGATCATTTGGGGCCTGACTTTCTACAAATCAATGGTATTGAGGCATCTGAGCGTTTTTCACCGTTGCGCTCCTCTGGGTCTCTCTGGCTGAGTAGCCCCTGCTTGACTTGGATCAAAACATAAAGTAGTGTCAGAGGCTCCAATACTCCCTGATAAAGGCCGATTGTTGTAGGTAACTGTAAAACTTCTCCATTTTGTAATTAAATTTGATTTCTGTGTATGATAGTATTTTAAAATACCACCTTCATGAAAACAGCTTCTTTCAGGAGCGCGCGTGCCTTAGGACATAGGGATTTAAGGATGCCTGTCGAGCAATGTGAACTGGAAGGGTAAGTGCTGCAACTATTAATTGTAACAGAAAGAAATGTTTTTTCACTAATTGGCAGAAATAGGTTTAACGAGATAAAGCTGGGACAGACTTCTGCATATTGTGTGCAATGCCAAGCGATAACCCCTGGTGTAAAATACACACACACGTGCACATCTAGTTTTGGGGTACAAAACTACTTGATGCAAACTTTGCAGGTTTTTTTTCCCACTCCTAACTGAATTACTGGGGGTGCTGTGAAGTGAAAACCTGTGGAAAGAGAGCGTCATGGCTCAAGGACCTAAGCCAGACAGCATCGCCGGGCGGTGGCATTTCTGAAGAAGCTGGAGTTGCTGGGAGTGTGCAGAGGCTGTGCTGAGTGTGGGAGTCCTGCCTGGCTGACAGTCTCAGGGACCCACAGGATGGTCCCTGAGTTCACATGGGCCAGGGAACGGTGCAGGTTGCTAAAATCCTTGATGATGCAGGAACAGTTCAGTCGATACCTGCCTTCATGTTGCTGACAAGGAAGCAGCAATATTGACCCAAACAAACCCGAGCCCTGCGCTTTTGCTTCACACTGGGGATCGCCGCTGTGCAGCCAGCTGTGGGGTTTTTTCCCCTCTGTATTCAGCTTTTAAAATTCAAATGCTTTGGACAGAAACATTACAATGTGAGTCTGTATCTCCGAGGACGTTAGTCTGTTGAGTTATTTGGCAGAAGCACAGAATGTCTGAACGTGGAGTAACTTGCTTTTTCATTTTATAAACCCTTTATGTAAACACATTGCTTGGATTGTTGGGAGTCATTGTTTAACATTTTTCTCTATGGCTTGAAAAACAACAACAAAAAAAGCCAAAAAGGAAAAAGAAACAAAACACTACTTATTTTCCTGGTGTGTCCCTGCAACACTTCCCAAATGTAAAAGCCTCTTAAGATACGGAAAAGCAGCAATACTATTTATACTGCCTTTATGAAAAGACTGATCAAAGGAGTGCAACTGTGCTTGGCTTTATTTAGTGTCGATGACTGCATTAATGTCAGGGTGCTTATTATTTTACTGAGTTAGAAAGTTGTGGGCTCTGCGAAGTGCAAAGCCAGCTAAGGCTCTGGTGTGTCCTCGATTTATACTGTATTGTGTGCCGTGCTATCACAACACGTTGCTATCACAACAGCTCTGACGGCTGCGTTTCATTGACAGACATTTGGAAAGTCTGCTTTGTGTTTGGGGCTTGTCTGTCTTAATTTTTCTTCTTTTTTGACTTGTGGTTGATAGGTGTTGTGTTTTTTTTCTTTTTTGTTTTGTTTTGGTTTTGTTTTGTTTAAGCACTGCTCAAGGGTGTTGGGAATTGGGAAGGTTTGACCTTGCTGGGAATGCCTGAGTTTTCCTCCGCAGGGAGAGCTGATCCCAGCTACGTTCAGCTGAGCAGCCTGCGTGCAGGTGGAAAGGGGTTAAAAGACATTCATGTGCCCTGACTCATGGTGCCCAGCTGCTACCGTCAGGCAGCTTTCTTGGCCTCTTAACAAGGCTGTGAAGAGGCCAAGTGAAAATAGACCCACGAAAAAGCCCAAACAGATGAGGTGAGGGCACGTTCTGCTGATTCCCATACAGGCATGACACCCGGCACCAAAAAGTTTTGGCGCTGTGTATACAGATGGGACAGAGCATGGGGTCAGTGCCCCTCTGCCTGGGAGTGGGGTGGGGGAGGAGGATGCAGCAAGCCTGCTCAGATGGATAATTTTAAGAGTTAATACTGAAATGGTAGTATGCCAACAAACCCCACAGCTGGTTAAAGCCTGAGTTAAAGGGACCGATCAGATCCCAGACCAGAAATCTCACTAAAAAGCTCTACAGGGTTTTTTGTGAGCACTATTGTCTCTCTTTCTGCATACATGGTCAGGACACGGCTTTTGTTCTGTCCTGCGGGCTGCGGATAGGGAGAGGCAGCGCGGTCCAGCTCTGAATATCGCTGGCGTGGGACGGCAGCATTTGACATAGCATAGTTCAGCATTTTGTAGTTGATGTCTGCTTTTGTAACTGCTGGTCACATTGGTGGTGAAAGCAATGCTGCTTTTCAAGCAAAAAAAAAAAAAAGGCAATTCTTATGTGCTAGGCAAGTTTGAAATAGTTGGGTTTTCCCACGTTCTCTGGACTTCAGAGGTTGGCTGTGATCTCCCTCCCCCCAGATGGTCACATTTCTCACTTTATGAATCAGGTATTGTTTTTATTACCTTCATTTGGTTGCCAGGGAGGGTGTCTCTTTTTTTCTCCTTTCCTCTGTCTTTTGGCTAGTCATAGTTTGACTTTACCACCTGCTTGGAAGTGATGATGATTTGTGAGCCTGAAAATAAAAGTGATTGATTCTTTCTTAGTCCTGTCTTGTCCAGGCAGGGTTAGGCAGCAGTGGGCATGGTGGCTCTCCTGCCTGCATTCAGCGTTTGCTGTTCTGCAGAGCTCCCCTGCTGTCAGTACTGGCTTTGCTGAGGGCAGAGCCCACTTAATCCCCAGCCTACCTACATCAGCCCTGGTCTGATGAGCTGAAGATGCTTAAGAGCTTCTCGTTTTCCAAACACTGAAAAGGTTGGCCTGAGCAAAACTGGCAGATATTTTCAGTAACGCTTCATGTAGCATGTGGGATCCGGGGGGTTTTCCCATTGTGCATTCGGGAGCAGAGCTGGCGGTTGGGACTGTGGTAGAGCCGTGGGTGTCCCTACATTTTTTTGTGTCACATCTTTGCAGTGACCCTTGGAGACCAGAGCTCTTCACGGTGCCATACCTTGCTGGCCGTCCCACAGGTGGATTGGGAGCTGCAGGTCCTGCTCCTGGTGCTCCTCAGACAGTGTCAAAGCTGGAAGTTGGTGCTGAGTTTCAGGGATGGGGGTCAAGCGTGGTCCCAGCTGCTGTGGGGTGGAGCACATCCCAAAGATGGGCTTGCCCTCAGGGTCTGCAGTGGGGCACTCAGCAGCAAGTGCTGGGAGAGGCTCTGGTTTTCCAGCTGTATCCTCCTTGCACTACTGTGGTGTAAGAGATTAATTCCCTGTCAGTGCTGCGAGGTCGTGGTTTGGGTTGGTTTATTTCACACTGAACTCATTAAGTGCCCTCTGCCATGCATATTTTTGACCAGCAGTGAGAAGCCTCTGTGATGTGGGTGCCAAGGATGTGCTAGCAGACATTGAGTAGAGTGTAACAGATTATTATGGGATGAGTAGGGAGACCCTTGCCAGCTCCTAACTTCCACCGCGTTTCCACCACAGGCTTCACTGCTCATTTGGGGATGAAATGCAGGGTCTGGCAAATGAGTCTACAGGGGTGGTTGACCCCTCTTGGAGGTGTCATTGATGATATAGAGCAAATGTTCAACTGCAGTCATTATTTCCATAGGTTAAGGACCTCCTTTTTAAATCTTTTGTGACGAGGTCAGTAAATGTACTAAAGAAATTAGTAAACTGAGTAAATTATTAAGTCAGTAAATCTAATAGGGATTTAGGGTCTGCCCTCCCTTCGTTGAGTTTGAGTGATGATGATTATATATGAGTTTAAACTGCCAAGTTTGGACTTGTATCCAGACTGCTACTTCAAGCCTCAAGTCCTGTCTTTTAGCTTCTGGTCTGGATCCAATACATTAGGATTAATGTATGTATATTGGCTAGGCTAAATAGAACTTAAAATATGGTAGATACCAGTGGGATACTGGTGTGTTCTGTTAACAGCTTTGTTTCGTATATATGCATAGAGATCTCATTTTTTAGATAAAATTTAATAAAACAGGGGAGGTAACAAGCTTTATGTGCAACAGATGGCTTTTGTGACACATTTCAGAGAGGGCTGGAAGTTTATGCTGGGGGGCTACTGGCCAGTACTGCTGAAGCCCCATCTCTGCCTTCCTATCCAGAGAACTGACTTAGGAGGGTAGAGAATGAAAATAAGAGGAGTGTGTTAATTAAGTTGAAACATGAAAATAAAATTACACAAAATATATCAATTAATTTGGTGTGATAGCTGTTTCTTTATAGAAGTTCGACTGTTAGGTAAGTCAGCCAACTGTTGCCTTGCTGAAGGCAAGTCTCTCTAGGTGGCAAATTTGCCCTCAGTCCCTATGGGGTTTATGTCTTTTTTCTTTTTTTTTTTTTTTTTTCCTCAAATGGTGAAAGTAATCCCTCTTGCAAACTGAATTTTGCCTGTGGCAATTCTTCTAAGGCATTGACTTTGAGCATTGTCCAGAGCTAATTAAATCAAAGAGTATTGATGAAATAGTTGGCTTCACGCTTTGACTTTGTGTTCTCGCTTCAACAAGGAGCTGCCTCGCTTCCCTGACGTCCACTTATGTACTTAGGAGAAACAGAAGGAAAGACTTGTGCCTCTCTTCCCCTGCAAGAAATATGAAAATGCTGGGGGGATCGAGGGGAAAAAAGTTTGGAGAGGACGAGTAACCTCTGATCTGGAAGATGCATTGGGATTTTCAAGAGGCAGGAATATCTGGAGAGCTGACAACATCTTCCTCTGCTGTTTGCCAGCGCATTTCTATAGGGTCCTTGCCAAAAACTTTCCCACAGTCAGGGACTTTAGTCAGCGTCACTACAAGGAGGGCTTTGTGAGGACAGTGCTGCCCCTTCTCACCTCTTGCCTTCTGGTGACACAGGCAGTTTAGGCCAGCTCTGTTTTCGGGAGCATGTAGTGTCTTGCATGAAAAATGCAGTATCTGCATTAGTGGGGCGATTCTGCTTGGTCAAATGAAACGCGAGTTTGCAAACAACATGATGAGACGACAAATCTGGTACTGGCTCCATCCCATGGAGGCTTTGTGTTTTACTGCACAGAGTATACACACATTTTATTTACGTGAAGGATAGGTGTAAAATCCAGTAGGATACAAAGTAGTTAATCAATCTTTCGGTATTTTATAACTCTTTGGTTGGATTTTTAACTATCCTATAACTTTTATTAGTATCTCTATCATTGTCTTGCCTTAAATGTCAAGTCGTACATCCTCTAGTATTTTAAATTTAACAAGCTATTCTGGTACGCATCTCCAGAGCCTAGACTTTGACCTGGCACCCAAACTCATACGTAACTCAAAAATGTCCACCAGCACTTCTCAGAATTTCGTCCATTAATATTACATAGTGTTTGCTTTTAATATATGTTACATATGTGTGCGTGCTGTTGTATCTCAGTCATATTTATGACTTTGTTCTGGTCTAATGCATAAAACATACAGTACTTGTATGGCATCCATATGAAGAGAGTTTGTGCATTGTTTCTATATGTGTTTCTGTATTTCTTCACTGTAAGAGCAGATATCCCAGCCGAAAGAAAATTGTTCATGGAAGAATATGTGCTGCCATGTTTCAGAGTAAAGGCTGTAGCAGGCTAATTTTAAGGGTTTTGTGTGCAAGAGGTGAAGCCTTCGCATCAAGATAGCACCACATAAAAAGGAGAGGATCAACAGGTGCTCATCCTGTGGTTTGGTATTTTTCTGGTTTTGTTTTCAGTACTTCAGTCCTAATGCATAAGGAGTGTGCATGTGGGTCATGATTGTCATGGAAACGGGACACGATGGTGATTAAGATGGATGTAGGTCTTTTGTTTCTGGGGTGCATGTGGCTGTTGAACTGTCTGTTATTGTTGTGCTCAGCGGCAATTTGTCGAAATTATCTGCTGTGTGCGACTCCCATGAGCACGGCAAATGGAGACTGTGTGTTTTGACACTTCTCGTCTGAATAAATGCCAGCAAATTGCATCCACGTACTGGCTTTAGCTTTGAACGCAAGGGCCTCCAAGTAGGGTTGGGGGTCAATATTTCTGTCCACAAAAAAGTTACTGTTGTGATGAATTGCTTTAATTTGGGGGTGGTGGGAAATAAAAAAGCTTCTAAGTGGAAGGTGAAAATCCCTGGGGCAGTCATTGTGAGTTGGGGATGAGGATGCCTGTCCTGGCTGGTGGCGAGGACAGTCTCGTGCCTCCCAGTGAATGGCAGCGCGTGTCCGAAAAAAAGACCCTGTGCTCTTCTTGGCAGAGCTTCCCAAAGGGCTGTGAAGGAGCAGCCATGGCTCTGAGCCATCACTGTGCTACAAGGAAATCCCAGTCTTGCAGGGTAGGTGGCAAAGTGCCCACTGATGTTTTTTTTTTTTAACCAACTTCAGGGTTTTTTTTTGGTTTTGGAAGAGATGAGGAGTTCTCAAGATGTTGCTGCTGGAGTTTTTGGATCTGTAGGGCTTATCCTTAGGGCTGCTCTAGGCTATGGTGGGTTGCAATGGCTGTTTCGGGAAGATTGAAAATAGCACTACGTTGAAGTGCCCGTGGCAGAGTTGGTTGGCACACACATGCACAGCTAATATTTCTCTGGCATTGCATGTGGGTTGGCAAATGCCCTTCTGTGTTGCTAGAGAAGCAGAAATGTCCTGCCGCAGGGATATGATCCAGCCCCCCTGCTTGTCCAACAAAGAAATTCTTGTCGCTAAACAAAAGGCCTTCTTAAGGAATATATAGATGCCCAGAGTCTGAATTTATGCATCTCTCCATAGGATGAGTCACTGCACTGGTTTTTAATAGAGCCCTTCTGGATTTACGTGGCTGCTGCCCAGATTAAATTCTGACCCAGCGCAGGAAATAAGATTCCGTAGCTGTGGTGCTCTGCAGCTGTCCTGCTCCTTGCAGACAGTTGCTGGTTAAATTCTGCTTCTGGCTCTTTCTGTGCAGATAGCAGGTACAAAACACGTTGTGGAGCATCCTCCTTTTGGGTCACGCCGGCTGCCCGCGCGCGTTCCTACTTGTTATTTTTAAGCAGACATCCAGTACCTGCTGTCTCGTTGGTTGTGTTTCGTTTAATTGAATTCAGTCTTAGGTGAGAACATACTGACAAGTCCAATCAATACCTCCAGTGAAAGTTTAGCAAGGGGAGGGGAAGGAAATTAGCTATGTGACATGTTATATAGCTAATAATGAAGTAGTTGTGATGGTTTGTAATGGGAATTTTTAGTTCCCCCCCGCCCCTCGTCGGGACTTGAATCTTTTTTCCTGCAGTCGCTGCCAGGTTCTGCTCTGAAATTCAGAAATGTGAAGCGTAAGACCTTTGGAGCAAGAGACGGTGATTCCCGGATCTGGAAGAGCTGGTGGAAGAGCTGGTGGAAGAGCTGGGGTGCAGTGGGTGGGGCAGGCGATGGAGGAGGAGGAGAGGAGCAGGGAGCTGGTTTGGAGGGAGTGGGAGCGGCGCTGAGCCCTCGGATGAATACCTGCTGGTCTCCGCTGTAAGTAAACCTGCACGTAAAGCAGATGAATGGAAGTCAAAGGGGGAAAGGAAATTTCTTTTCCTATGATGCTGTTGCCTTTGATTTTTTTCTTTTTTTTTTTCTTTTAAGTAGCAAAGGCTTATCTTCCAAATAAACCCACTCCGTAAGAAGCAGGGATGGGCAGGAACTCTTGGAATTAAAATTTGTGAGCCTTGCAGTCTGCTTCTCTAGGCTTTGCATATCTTACGGGGGTTTGTAAACTTTGTTTTGCTTGACAGCCTATCTGCATCAAGGGGGGAGGTTTTGCCTCCGGCTAGTGTGCCCTTTGCATTAAATTCAGCGCACGCACACCCCCTGTCCTGTAAAAGTTGATCTGGAGCAGCTGTATGGCTCATCTATAGTACAACCACCATTTTTTTAACATTTATTTTTTTTACTGCAGCTTTTGTTTTCAGTGTCTTTTCTCGTGCGTGTGTCTTCCATCCCCTCATGCTGTCTCTCACTGTTGAATATTCAAACTCTCGATCTGTACATGGGCTAAAAATTATTACTGCTTTGAAGTTAGAAATGAATTAAGTGAATTCCCACATCCACTGCGGGAAAGGAAAATATTCGGTTTGAAATATAATTTGGAGCCTATAGGAAAATGCATCTTATGAAGTTTGTGCTAATTCTGTGTCTTTGGTACCAAAGCACCCGCTCTGTTATCGTCAAGAGTATTGCATTTAAGTTCTGTGTTTTAATAGTAACTCAGTATGGCTAATTAGTTTGAAGGCTCTTTGAAGAAGCCGATCTGCTGACTAAATAAGCTCTTATTTTCCAAAGCAACTAAAGGCACTCTTAATTTACAAAGCAGATAGTAGTAAAACTGCCTTCGGTTTGCATGCTGGGAGCCAGTGTGAAGCTCGAGCATGCTTACAGTCAAGTTTACCCCAAGAGTGTCTGCTAGGATTGGTGTTAGTGTGCTCGGGGGAGGTTTCTGGGTCTCTGGCACAGTAGCACAGCATAGATTTGTGCCGCTGGGCTTGATGTGTCCGGGAGGAGGATGTCATCTAATGACTGCTCCTGCACCACTGAAGTCAGTGGCAGTATTACCAGTCTCTTCTCAGTTTGTAGGCAGGTTCAATCCAATAATGAAGAGCAGCTTTGAGTTTCTAACCAAATGACATGGCTAATCCTGAAGCATGTATAAAGCGGCCATAGTTATTAGGAGATTTGTGGCTTTGAAAGTTCGGATTCCCTCAGTGCAGTTTGTTAATAGCAAGGATTTGCGGTAAGTGAATAATAGATGAAAGTCATCAAAAGGCTTACAGGGGATTTCTTATGACGTGGTCCTGGTCTGTCTCATGCCAGAGCTGGAGATTTCTGGGCGGATCCTAAAAATTAAAAGGGAAAAAAAAAGAAGAAAAAAGGGACAATTGTTCCATGTTTTGTTGCTCTGGGAAGTCAAGACGATGCTATGATGATTTGGGAACTACAGTCACCATGTTGAGCAACATGTGCTTAATTCCCCTGGCTCTGGCTTTCTTGTGTGCTGGCAGTGCCTCAGCAGTGAGCAGACCCTTCATAGCCCAAGGCGCTGGCAGGTGGAGGGGAAGGGGTACCCATGGCCATCTTCTCTTCTGCACCGTGCAGGGTGAGCAGGACTGGTGCTGCACCTCCTCATCGCCCTGCACAGCTCTTTGCTGAGGGACACGCTCTGCTTTTCTCCCAGGGGCGGTCTCACCTGCAAAGCCCCTGGGGCCACAGCACCAAGCGTTGTGGGAAAGCTGGGAGCTGCCTCACTGCAACCCCGACAGGCTCTGTAATTCTGGGTGATGGGGTGGGTTTCTCTCCCCAGTGTGCCTCTCCAATGCGTCCTACCCCTGACAGGAGGGTGCCCCAATGTTTGTGCCAGGGACTTCCCTCAGCCGTGGTGATGTGTGCCCTTACCTGCTTGTGTGTTAACAGGGTCAGTGCTGGATGCTCACTGGGCTGGGGTACCACCTTTAAGGAAGCAGCATCAATCACTGCCTGGGGGCTGGGTCAGGGCAAGGGGCTGTATTTGGGTGACAGCATCAGTCCCGGCTCAGGGCTGGGTGAGAGCTGTGGGCAGCTGCTTCCTGAGCTGGTGAGAAGTCAGTGAATCACCCTCACCGTTGTCATGGTGTGATGGAGGTGTGAGGAGTCTCAGGGGCATCCTTAAGCCGAAAAGTGCTGGGATGGAGGGTAAGAGCTTGCAGTCTGCATTTGTTTTTTTAATTTAAAAAAAACTCCAGCATGTATTTTTTAACTCTGCTGTCTTGTCCCAAGTTGGCTTGCTTCTGTGTTACCTTTGGCAACATCTAATGAACCTGCAACTTGGGGCAAATCCTGGTGAATTTTGGCTGCAGCAGCAGCTGCAGGGGACACGCTGATTTGCTGCTGGGAAAATCCAGTTATGTGAATAGATGCAGAAGGCAGAGTCCCATCTGCTATCTTGACTGTTAAAATAATGTTTGCTTTCGTGGATGCTGCTGGGGGCGTCCTGCCTACCGGAGGGAGTTTCGGGGCTTGCACCCCCCGTCGTGGCCTGCCTGAGGGGTGCTCATATCTTTTGTAGCTAGTGGAATGGTTACAGCAGGCTGCAAAAATCCGTGTTAAATCCAGAAACTTGACTGTGTGCGAAGTGTTTGTTGGGAAGTTGAAATCATCTGCAAGCACTAATCCATTGGCCCTCTGAGGAGGGCACGTCTGTCTTGTTTGTGTTGCAAAACCGAGTGAAAGTCAGGAAATGTTTATGGTTGCTGCCATGCGTGTTCACTAATTCTTCTCCCTTTTGGCCTTGTCCAAACTCACTGTGGTAAAAACAGAAAGTGAGGATGTAATTAGAAGCTGGTTTATAATGTGAGCATCCAAGGAAAAAGGCAAACATACTACAGACACATGTATGTCTGGCATTGCCCAACTCCTGCCTTTGCAGACTGTTGTATTGCCCAGTCCTGGCTGTAGTTGCTAAATGCACTTGAGCAGTGGGGCTTAGGGGCATGCGGTGTTGGTGGGGGTGTCATCCTGGGGACGGTTGTCACCCAGGCAGGGGTGCTTTTCTCCACCTGAGTTGGTGCCAGCCTCAGCAAGTTGGTAGTTGCTCTTGTTTTGCTTGTGATCTGCCTACACCTGGGAATTCTGAGCATCCATGAGTGAAGTGCTTGAATTCAAACCAATGCACTTGCCCGGGCAAAAATAACCCCAGCCCCGTCACTAGGGTGCTCGGATGGGAAATGTTTGTGCTCATGGGAAATTGTAAAACTGAGTGAGTATCGGCACAGTTTGATTGTTTTAGAGAGGGCGGGTTCTTTATTCTGGCCAAATGTCAGGAATATCAAAGATGTATTTAGGCAGTGGGAGAGGAAGGGCTTGGTGTGACTGACGGAAACTGTTGAGCAAGAGAGACGGTGCTTTGTGCGGGCTTATTATGGTTAGAAACCTGTCGCAGCACGCAGAGGAAGC
>NW_010226319.1:31303-54763 GCF_000690775.1 Eurypyga helias
GTCACAGCTGAAAGCAGTTCATCCCCGGGATTTACTGTATGCGCAGCCGGTCCTCATGGCCAAGAACGAGGTAGTGATGTTAAGTAGCTAAATAAACCTCCTGTCCCCGAAGGCGATGGTCCTCAAAAGACTAAATTGTCCTTTGTGAGGGTGGCTGCAAGTGAAATGAAGCGCTGGTGGCCTCGCTGGGAGGGGCGGGGGGCTGGAGGGTGGGCCGGCTTGGTCTCACGCACTCCATGAGCACAGCCATGGGCAGTGGAGTTGGTGGGGGACGTTGAGGGCCTCGCCGCGATGCACACACCTCTGCAAAATTCACTCCTTGTGCCTTCTTCCTGGGGCCTCCTGCAGCCTGAAATCTGTCCTAAAGTCACAGCGAGTAACGTATGTGGGGGGTTGTCTGTGTACGTATGGGTTTAGGCTATTTTCTCCCTTTATAAAGGTTTTTTTCAGTGTTGTTGGGTTGCACTTCCAGGCTTTCCTCCTGCTCCAGCAGAGCGTTAGGTTTTCTTTTTTTGCTGTTAGAGAGCTGAATTTCTCATCTCAAATACATGTTTCTCTCTTTGTGAGCTTTGTGGTCAAATCACAAGATCTGAGGGTGCTGAATGACAGGTGTTGCTCCCCCTTGGTAAGGAGGGAGCAGCTGATGAAGTAGCTACCGTTTTCAGTATTAGGAAGAATCCTGGAAAATACCCAAAACCAAGCTTTCTTTTGAAGGCAAATAGCCCTTGCTGCTGAAATTGGCCCCTTCAGATAAATCCGAGAGCCGTGAATTTTTTCCTTCCCTATCTGCCCCCCAGCAGTTGCGGGGTTATTTGAAGCCTGGCCTCTCTCTCTTAATAGGGCTCCTCTCAGGAGCTCAAGCAAGCTTGCAAAAGCATTGGAAATAAGTCCCTTCTACCCCAGCATACCGCTTCCTGCTGTAAAATAGACTTGATTAAATTTTCTGGCTCTCCCTTTCATTGCTCGCAGACATCCAAAACCTTCACTTTTCAGTGGAAAGAGGTACTTTGGGAATTTCAGCTAATGTTGAAACATAAAGAATGCGTTTTTCCAAAACAATGCTGCAGAGATTTTTTTTTTTTAAATTTAAAATAGCATTGCAAAACTTTGCTGCTGAGTTAAAAGCTCCTTTAGTGGGATGTGGGGGTTTTTTTTGGTTTGTTTTTGTTTTTTGTTTTCTACTCCCTCTAATGCCTTTGTGATAATTCCTGCATAGGGGAAAAATAGGAAGTGTTATCCCAAAGGGGTGACCTCACTGCCCAGGAATAGCCTCGGCTTGCCACTAGCACTGCCCTGCAGCACCGGTGCTGGCTGGGGGCACGATCCAGCCCCCATGGGCTTGATCCAGCCCCCCCACTGGGCAGCATTGCACTAGGGGATCATCGCAGTCACCCAGGGAACTTTTTGTGTCATCCTCCCCGTGTGCTCCGTCTGTGCAAAAAACCTGGATTATGATAGAGAATATCTCCTATGCTAAACTTCTCATCCAATTTGGAGTACAAACCATTTCTCTCAGGTTAAATCCACTCCTGCTGTCACTGCTGCCTGATGTGACTGGAACCAGGGGCAGAATTAGATAAAAGATTTGCAGGGAGGAAGGTGAAGAATGTGAGTGGATGCTTAGAAAGAAGTTGTTTTAGAGGGTTGATCCTAAAATAGCCTGGAGAAGACGTGGAGAGCCATGGGAATAGGATGGAGAGGTGTGAAACACAGCGGCAAGATCTGGGCACTGGGGGTGAAGTGAGAGAAGCATTACACACTGTATATGCTTTCTAATATGGGTCACACGTGAATGGCTTTTGACCCCTTCCTTGTTCCTTAATGTGAGACACGTGTGCTTTCTGGTTGGGTGATTTATTGCATGTTTTGCAAATGTGAACTCGTTCGGGCTTCTGGGTGTGGAGTGAGACTTGCACCTTGAGAGGAACAGTCTGGAGAAGGAAAGTTGCTGCATGCCAGGCTGCAGGTTTTCAAACGGATAGCATTCAGTGCACATCGGTCTGCAAGGAAGTAAAATCTTTGTTTTGATACATTATCTTCATTTGAAAATCAAAATTCCAGTGCCTCTTCGTTCACGTTTCTGAGATTTGTTACCTGATTCAGAAGTATTGTTTTTTTATAAAATCAAACATCTGAACTGATGCTAACAGGTTGCATCCCTGCAGATGACAGCAGCAGTGAAAACACTCTTGAGTGCTGCTCTGTAACTTACTGCCATGGCTGCAAAAAGTAAACAGGAATTTATCTGTATTCCAGTGTGTGTGCAGGGCATGCTCTGCAAGCAAGTCTTGTCTGGCTGGGTCCTTGTGCTTCTTGTGAGGCAGAAAATTGTGCTTGGGCCTAATAGATGATAGCCCTGGACTTGGCCGTCGGATTGATGCATTGGGGAATACTGTCGCTGGGGAGTAATACATTGGGGAATACTGCGGGCATGGAGCAATTACCCCATGTCTGCACTAGGCAGTAGTATAGCTTAAAGGGGAGGGTATTTGTAGGATGAAACTGCTGAGACCTGACCTTCACACTATGGATATTTTTGGGGTTATTGTGGATTAGCTGTAGTGAGGTCCCATGAACTGCATGGTGATGGTCATTCAGCTCCAGCATATGGCACAGCAACTGGAGTGTGTTGGGTGTGCCTCCTGGCACACATCTGCCACTTGAATTTCACTTGAGAAGAGCCTGGTCGAGTTGGGAAAATGCCTGGCCTTGCAAACCAAAACACAGCAGCAAGGAAAATGAGATCTCCTTCTAAACACTGCTCTTGATTTGTCCTGAGGTGCTACACTAGAACCTGTTGATGGCAGCCCTTGATCGTGGGTGCAGTGGGAGGTAAAGTGACTAGCAGACTCCGGGCAGATTGAACATTCCACTTCATCTGCAGGTTTTGGACAGTTTTTCCCCTCTGTCCATCCTTCATTAACAAGGCTGTAGAGTAACTGCTCCATGCCACGTTAGAGTCTGGTAAAGCCTTGCTTGAGGAGGGCAGACGAACCCAAATCAAGACATTATGGAAAATATATTTTGTAAAAATGGAGTAAGGAGAGAGTTTCTCTGTTGTGGACAGTGATGGTGTTTGGATATGGTAGTGGATTTAGGGCGATGACTACACTCATTCACCCCTGTGTCACAGCTGCATTACCAAGAGGCATGAAGCAACCAACTATGCTTAGCCTTGCCCTGTCCTCCAGGGAAGGGCACGTCCATCTCTGGGCTCCAGGAGGAGCGTGAGTTGTTGCCTTCTTTGGCTAAAGTGTAGAGGAGGTGTAAAACTCAACCTCTCTCCAAGTCCTCAAGAAGAGAGCAATTGCATGGAGAGCAATTGGGAATGAAGAGCAGTTGCACAGGACACCAAATGAAAAGCTTGTACTTTTATCGCCTGGAGTTTCAAGAGTGTGTCTTCAGAAGGGTAGGAAGTCATCGTGGCAGGAGAGACTGCATCTGAACAGCAGTAACAGCATGGATCAGGGAGTAATTGCAGGTGCTAATGCTTAGCTGTAACTTGATATAATTTTGGCCTGTTGCAGCAAAGGTAGAAATCTAGTATTTATAATTTTTAAACTGATAACTAGTCATTTTAAATTGCTAGGTTTTCTCGTAACTGGAAATTATATTTATGAGCAAGGCCATATATCCAGGTAAATGTCTGTTTGCGGCAGAGCTATGAAATAACAAATTGGAGCATTCGGTGCCATGATGGTTGGACTGGATTAGGCCACTTCTGTTTGTACACTCTGCCACTAAGGAGCAAACAGAATTTGTCTCCTCGGTAGCCATTAGTGTCTGTAGAACCCAAACCCAAAAAGCACCGTGTATGTCTGTCTCTTGGGTCTTTAGATGCAGTTGTGGGAGTTGCATGTTTAGTAATGTCAGGTCCTTTGTCAAGCTCAAATCCAAAATCTCTGCAGACTGAATGCAACATCACTCCTTTGTTCTGCTAGCACAGCCAGTAAAACAGCAAATCCCAAGGGATTTTGTTGTCCCTTGGGGGCAGATGACTGCAGTTGCATAATCTCTTAGGTTTAGGATGTCTGTCAGAGCTCATGGGGTTCCCTGGGCGTGGCGAATTTGTGCAGCTCCTCAAGTCATCCTCTTGAGAGGTTTGTTCTGGAAGGGGAGGAGGCTCAGTGGGGCTATTCACATCCTACATCCATGTACTGAGTGTTCAGAGGTCCGTGCTCTGCTTGTGGTTCTGGGGTGTCTCTGCAGTGTGCAGAGCAGACGTGTTTTTGCTCTGTGCCAGCGTAATTGCAATAATCTAGCCCATCTTTTTTCCACACCTGCAATGGCGGCGCGATTCAGCTGGGCTTTGTTGTCTGTAGCGAGGATGCCTATCTTTTCAGTTCTAGAAACTGGAGTTAACGAATGCCATTCCACCGAAGCCAGCCAGCACTTCCGTCTGCGCCAGGGATGCAACTCCCTTCCCTCAGGCTGCGGCCGCACATGTCTCTCAGCCATAAGAAGGTGGGGTCTGCTGGCGGGAGCAGAAGCGTGGTCGTCTGCTGTCACCAACCTCTCCTCCTGTCCTGGCCTCTGGGCTGCTCTGCCCAGATCAGGGCACTGGGTTGAGTTTAAACTCCCCATCTTGAGGTCTGAGATGTGAATGTTCACTTTTGGCTGATTAATTTAAAGCTGGCTCGGTTCCCTCATCGGGTTAATTTGTACTGTTGCCCAAATGACTGTGCCAGCACCTGAACAGGATACAGGGTGGGAGGAAAGCTGTGATGTTGTTTGGTATTGCCTGATTCCAGATTTAGGGTGTTTGTGAAACTGTAATACTTAAAGCCGACAGCTTCAACACCTTAGACCTGGCAGCAATTCTGTGGGATAAGATGTGTTGTTGGCCCTGTTTTTTTCATGGATAGACTTGCCTGGGGTGCTGCAAGGGATCTGTAGCACAGCAAAGGGAAAGGAATTCAGTTCTCCCAAATTCAGAGCCACATCACTGCATCAATACCAGGTAGAGTGAGGTGTCTCACCAGGCTTTAGCCATGGTCCTGTGTCGCAAGGCTGAACAGAATCTCGTCTTCCAGCAAAAGCCGCAAGCAAGCACTGAGCCCATGAAAACAAAGCATCAATCCTCCCTCTGCTCCCTTTTTACCTTTCCGGAGAGCTCGGGATTTCATGGTGGGCAAAGCGGTCTTGCCTGGGGCCTCCTGCCAGCCTTGCCAGAGGTGTGTTTGCCCAGGGACTCCTGCGGGCTTCAGCGCTGGAGTGTTTGTTCCTTTTGGTCTTAAATTCATGGTGGTTTGGTTTCCCTGAACAGTGAAGACCAGACCTTGCCCCATCTGTTTGCTGCTACCGTTGCTTCTCAGAGATGTTGGTGTGGTGTTGTGCTTTACGGACTGAAGCAGCCAGCCTGCAAGCAGCTCGACCATCACTGGTGAGCACCAAGAGCGTGATGCTCAGAGCTGCAGGCAGTTTTAATCCAGCAAAGGACTGGGCCTAATCAGCACCAAACATACTTGTACTGGCTTATAAAAGGACACAAAAATATACCTTGAAATTTAACTTCCAAACTCATTTGTCCTGAAAAATTTCAGTAGGTTTGGTTGCATTCCTTGCTAGAAATTCAGTAGTGAAAGATATGACATACTTAAAAACTGGATTCAGGTTTTTTTTCTCCAGAAAGCCTATCCTGAGTAAAACCCGGCATGCCGTGGACAGCCACAGCCTGTGTGATACTCAGGGATGTGCTGCTTAACCTTGGCCACAAGCCAAGGGCTGGTGGTTGTCCTCGAAGGGGAGATGAGAGCCCTCTTGCATACCCTGGGCCATTTGAGTGCTCTCCCTGGGTGTTACTGGGCTCTCAGCTCCATGACTGACTTTTCCTTTGTTCTTTCTGCCTTTCCCCTGTTTATTAAGGCAGGCAGAGAACATAGTGTCCCTTGTGTGTGTGCGATTGCCCTTAGAGCCCGGGGCAGAAAAGGGCTTGGTGGTGATGAGATGCTGGATCGAGCATGTTCCTGGTGTGTTGTAGCTCTGTGCCCACAGGAGTATGCTGAAGTAGCAGCTGTGTTTACCAATGCCACTGCCTTCTGCTGAGATAAATTGTGGTTGGAGAGCTTAGTGCTCCCGGGAGACTGCCCATGGGCTGTGCCTGCAACACCACGGAGGTGAAGTCTCTTGCAAGCTCGGCTGCAGCAAGGTTTGCCCAGGAGCTGGTGGCTCGGGGTTTTCTTTGGGCTGCAAGTGTTAATGCAGACTTGAATCCTGCTGGAAGACACAGCAATCTGTGATACATACCCTCAATGCTTGCCAAAATCTGTCCTCTGTGGGCCGGGTGTTCTCGGATGGTGAGGTCAGCGAGGGTGAGGGTTTCGTGAGGAGCCGTGTGCCCTTCTGTCAGTCACTATCTGTTAGTCATTAATTTTCCCTGCCTTACCTGAAAAGCAAGTTAGCTCATTTGTTGGTGTCATGGAGAGATGGTTTGTTAATTATAGCTTTTAAATCCCCCTTGGGGCTGGAGGTTTCAGTTCTGAGAGGATCTGCACTGCCCTTCATCTTTCCAGCCTAAAAAAGATTGAGTTTCAAGACGTTTTACCATGCCAGAGTCTTTCAGAGAAAAGCATGAAAATTAGTGGTCTGTCTGTCCTGTTAAGGACATTACAGGTCCCGGCGGGGGCTTGGCAGGGGCTCTGAAAGCGGTTGTCTCGGCTGAGGTTTCTTCTGCGTGCCCTGGTGAGCTGCATGACGGACTGGGATGTCAGTGATGCTCTGTGTGTATCATTTCCAAAGAGTTTTCTGATCTACCAGGATGAAAGGTTCTGGAGAAATGCTAAATAGTATTATTAGTGTAAAATAAACATACTTATTCAATATTTCTGATGGTAAAGTGGATCCAGATGCTTTCTTATGGCTGCTGGGTCTGGTTTGGTTTTTCTGCCGCTCAGCGCGGCCGTCTGTATTTGTTCAAATGAGATGGGCTGTGATAGAGACCTTGTCACAGTGTGCTCTTGTCAAGTCTGTAAACCTTTATATTTATACGCACACACACATATATATATATAAATGAAAAAAATACTAGCTTACTCTAAGACTCCATTTCCGAGTCTGACACTTCACATGCATGCCAAGGAACTTGGAATAAACTCAGCGAGATTATCAGTTTTTATGATCGCAGCAATCAGTTCAGCTGTGTAGGGGAGAAATAGGATTTGGCTGTGTAACTCAAAATAGGCTCTGAAAGAAGTGGATGTGTCCGTCTCTTCATAACTCTGATACAACAAGAATATTAAATGCTCCCTGATACCAGCCACCGGTTGTACTTTTCAACCTGTGGTTGAGCTTTGCAAGAGGTAACTTTCCAGCACTGTTTCAAGTGTAAAATAATTTCCCCCTGGTTTTAAGGTTTATTAACATTTCATGGTTTCTCTCCTACAGAGGAGAACAAGTCTGCCCCACTGCTTAAGGGTGATGTTTTATATGGGCTGGGGTTTTGCCAGAGCTGGTGCCAGGGTGAGATCAAAGCAGCAGGAGCAGCCGGGTGGTCCTGACTTCTGAGCATGCCAGTGGGAAGCATTGTCAAGCCGATGTTTCCATGATGTTTTAGATCCTGCTTGGGGAGATGATGCTGCAGCATCTGAGGGGGACTCCCAGCTGTGCCGAGGGGACGTGACACTGCCTTGCAAAGACTGGCAAATACAGAAAGCAGGGATGGGTGTTTTGATGGTAAAATGTTTTCTTTTGGTAATTAGTATTCATAGATGTATGATCAGCTGTTAAAATCTCTTGAATTCTTAAAATCAGTGATAATAGAATTTGCTACGTGTCCTCATTTGCTGGCACTAGGAGTAGCTGCCCAAGGTTTCTTAGCTGCTGTGTGAGATCCAGGGCTTTCACCGAATCCTCCTCCATCCCCTGCCAACCAAAACAAGGAATAGGAATATTCCTATTAGGAATAGGAAATCCTAAGAGTCTCAATTTTCAATAAATTGGGATCAATCAAAACTGCATTAGGAATATTTTTGCTCCGTGCACCTTCTCTATCCAAGCTGAAGGCCATGTTCAAACTAAGAAACAACTTGGAAGTTGCAGCTGATCCCCCACATCTGTGCTGAGCACCACGTGCGCTCATCAGCTCTGATCCTGCCCTGACTGAGACTCAGTTGGTATATTGATTGCTAAAAGTTCTGTGAGTGCTCTGCAGGGACCAAATCTAAGAAAAGGCATATCTGTGTTGTGCACATTAAACCCCCTGAGAAGTGGGATTTTGGGTCCTGTCTAGCTTTTGCAGTTTTCTGCAGTCTAGAGGTTGTATAATTACATTTTATTGAATCCATCCTGTTATTCCCTTCTGGTATGGGATGCTCCCGGATTGAGAGAAAGTAATTAAAAATCTGAAGGTTCTCACTCACTTACTACAGCATTTCCTGTCTTTTGTCTAGCACTGCTGTGCTTCCGAGGGTTGGTTTGGCTTCTTGTTTGAACGGGAATAAATGGTAAAGGAAGAGGAATTCAGCTAAGTGGGCAGCATGTAGTTAGCAGAACTCGAAGGTGTCTCAGGCTCTGTGGTTAACAGCCCTGTCTTGGGAGGGCAGTGCAGGAAAGGACCACAGATTCTTGGGGTATTTGTTTGCAATCTTGTTGTACGAGTTTGGTATTACACCAGTGCGGGTTTTCCAGCACAGGGTGCCTGGTCTTTGGTTTGAAACAAACTCTGAGATAATGAGGTTGCTCAGCGCATCACTGGTACTAGCTGGACTTACCCTGTCCGGAAATACCGGCCATCACCTGGTGTGCATGATCACTTGCTGCCACACGAAGGTAATCGCTCACTGACCCGGAGAAGACGTTTCTGGTTTTGCTTGGAAACTTATTGTGAACTTTGAACTGCCAAGAGGTACTAAAGAAGACGTAAACCCATGAGTTATTGCAGGCTGCACGCCTGGAAGATGTAGGCCTTCTCGACATATGGAGTAAATCAGCACAGCTCCGCTGACTTCGGTGCAGCTGCATCTATTACTGCTGGCTGTAACCCTGCTCCAGACTGCAGGGGTGGTTGTCTGCGGACAGTGGATAGAAAAAACCAACCCTTCTTCCTTCCCTTTCCATAGCTTTACACTTTATGAACAGAATAAATGGGCTACAAATGGAGGTGAAATAGTACATTATTTTTTGCCTCTGTAGAATTACTTTATTTGTACTTATGCTAAGTTCGCTCTCATTCCCCTTTAGTTCCTAAATCAAGTAGTTGATTAATGCAAGCACTTTGCTACTGGCACTCCAGAATACACCAGTGCTTAGTTCGGAGGTGGAGATGGGTGTTTTTAAACAAACCCACGTACGTGCATTTGTGCAGGCACAAAAACAACTCAGGCAGAACTGACTCTCTGTAAAAACGGGGTGGGCAGCACCTATGTGAGCCACAGGACTATGGGGAGAGGAGCTCCTTTTCTGTTTCCGTGTGCCAGGAGAAGCAATGCTATCAGGCTTATGTATGATGGATCAGGGTGCAGTGGTATTGCTGCAAGCAAAAGTCATGAATTTTAATCAACTTTACTGGCTGTCTTGAAATTTGAGTTGAAAGATGAATGTGAAAAACAGGCAGCCCATATTGTTTCTGGAACAAAACTGCCCCTTTTCCTGTTGATTAAAAGAATTTTTCTTTTAACTTGATAATCGAAGATACTTCCATCTTAGTTCTGGAATTGTTTTTTAAGCTAACCCTTCAGGTCCTGCCAGCCCTGGATGCCTCCCTGAGCCGAGTGTCACCTCGTGGCCACCCAGACAGCTGACCTTGGCTGCAGAGACTTTCCAACCAGCGGGGCTCGTTGGCTGTCTGCTTTCAGCCGTTTTGGAAAATATGGTTTTAGAGTTTTATTTAAATATTCTTAATGTTTGAAAAAAAAAAAACAACACCAAAAATAACAAAACAGCAACAAACACCACAAAAAAACCCACCTGACTGGTGAAAACTGCTGAGTGGTGGACTGTCCAGAAGTTGGAGTCCAGTTTATATTCACTGGGAAAATGTGCCACAGCCAGCACACTCATCCTTCCCCTCTATTGCTCCAGGGCTGCTTTTAAGGTTATGTAGTTGCCGTATTCGTTTGGGCATTGGTCTTCCTAATTAAATGTAAGTGATTTGAATGCTGACATTGTCAGGGGGAGACATCAGAGCTTTGTGAAGGAGTGGACTGAAACTACCAGCTCCTGTCCCTGGACAGAAACAACCCAACATGTTGTTTCCAGCCACTGCCAGGCTGGTCCCGGTTACTCTGAGTAACGGAGAGCGTTTTCCTCGCTCCTCTGTACAGCAGTTTCCTTCAGGGGTTATCATAGCAGCTTTTCCTGTTTTGCCACGAAGTCACCTCTGTGCAGAAATAACTTTGAAGGGTTGTATTTAAGGCCAAACAACTTTTAAGAAAGGGAAGGGGAAAATAAGGCTGCAAGCACTGAGGTGAAAGAAGAGGATGGAAGACGCCTGAGTCGCTCCCCCTCTCTCAGCCACAAGTGCACTGTTATTTTCTCTCAGCATCTCCTGTGGTTCAACTCCACACCTAGTTTCTCATCTCCTCTGATAGCTGTAGGTTCACCAACTGCCTTGTATTAGTGAATTAGTTCATTGCAGCTGCAGCAGAGGCTTATTTGATGCTCTGAAATTCTTGCCGCCTTCACTAGTGAGAAAGGCAGTATATTTTTGGGGCCTAAATGAGTGTGAAAGGCGTACATACAAATCTGCTAAGTACAAATTCCAGCTTGTTTGTACTCTGAGTTGGTTACACCCTTGGCTCAGAACCCAAATATTTCAAGAATTTGGGTTGAGGTATACGCTGTCCCAAAAGAGGCATGAAGTTAGATTCCCCTTTTGCATCAATGGGTGCAGTTTCTGTAAGGTCACCGAGTACTTGCCTGAAGCAGAAATGTCAGTGCCTTCAAGGCATGTCCAGAGGCTTTGGGAGGGGAGGCGATGCTTTGCTATGGTACGGAAACCGGGTGGCTGCTCCTTGCGCATCTGAGATGGCTTGGCTCTTGCTTTGATTGGAATACGCTTGCTATAAAGGAAACCCCCTTTATTTCCATGTCCCTTTATGGAAGCCAGGATGCCTTGCAGTGCCATGCTTTGCTGTTCTGAGGCCATTGGCATTACGCCTGTTTACCCCAATGGCTGAATTTTTTTTTTTTCCCCCCTGAAGCCTTCAAAGCATGTAAGTACACTGAAGCAGAAGATTAGTTTCACTAAGGAGGCTCATTTCAGATGCAAATACTTTATGGGCTGCTGCACAAATGAAGTCTGCCTTTTTTTTTTAAATTATTTTATTTTATTTATTTATTTTAATACCCCAGTGGAAACACTGTCTGCTTTGCTTTGCTTGCTCCACCTTTCCATATTGCTGTGCTGTGGGTCCTGAGGTTGGAGTGGTGGGAACCCCTTTGGTGACATTTATCAACTGCCATATTACACTTTGGTGGGATCAGCCTGGATGGCTGGTAGGACTGTTATTATTCCCACTATTATTTCCCTGTAATACTGGAGGAAAAGAGCATTTGCCAGTGCCTCGAGGTGTCCTAATGTATCCACACACCGGGTAATCAGCTGCCTGAGAAGGTGGGTGAGCATCACGGGGGTTCTGGGCTGGGATGCGGGCACCACGGGGCCAGCAGTCAGTAATCCCTGCGCATCCCTTTCCTTGCAGTTACCTGGCCGAGCAGTGCTGGAATGGCGGCTTCTTTTGACCTGCGCCGCATCAAGCGCAAAGCCCCTCTTCCTCCTTCCAACGGCAACAACAGCAACAGCTGCGACCCCAAAGCCAAGCCCAGCCCGGAACCTGGTGACAGAGCCGCTCAAAATGGGAAAAGGACCAGGAAGTTTGGGGTCATCACCAGAACACCGGGCAGCAAGGACAGCAAAGAGAAGCTGGGCTCAGAGCACAGGAACGGGCACTGCACCCCGATGGAGGTGGAGGTTGCGCAGCCAGAGACCTCCGAAGCAGAAAGCAATGGGGAAGAACAGCTTCGGGGCCCCGGGAGTCAGCACCGGTGCCGGCTGTCAGATGGTGGTGTGCCAGACATTGGTGACCAGTCTGCCCAGGTACGTTTGCCTTGGGTTTTTCTAGAGTAGGAAGCAGCAAGCGTGCAAGCAAATGAAGGGAATTTGTCCAGTGGTCTCCCTGGTTTCAGTGCTCCATCCTTGGATTGAGCTTCTAGGTGACAACCCAAGCTGTTGGGGCACCGAGACGTGGAATGGGGTCCAAAACAGGGGGGCAGGAGGATTAGAGAGTTAAATAATAGTTGGGAGAAATCCATGTCATGGTCCATCTCTGATGGAGGGGAAGCTCTTTAAATCTCTGACCTGTCAGGGTTGGCCTCAGGATTTCTTCTGTTGAGACAACTGATGACCTTACGACACTGACACTAGTGGAAGGTGGTCGTTTTGTCCTTTGGGGCTTCACGTTTAGCTCTGTCTGAGCTTGACAGCACCTTAAAGCTCATGTTAATATTGGAATTCGAGCTTCCCGTTTCGATGCACCAGACCACAGTGCATTTATTTCTGTTACAAAACTTGTTTGGCCAGTGTTCGGGGACCACATGGAAGTTATTGTGAGTTTTGCTCCGAGTTGATGAGATGGACGATTTGTTAATGTTTGGGACAACAGTGGGATTGGGGCTTTCATTGCTTCTCTCTTCATCCTAATGGAAATCTTGGGGTTTGTTGCCTGGCTAGAACTGCAGCGTTGCTGGATGGAGAAAAATAACCTGAGCCTTGATCAGGTTTCAGTATGCATCTATCACCAGAAGAGCTGTCTGCCAATCTTTCCAGAGACACTGATAGTATAAACAGATGAATGCTGCTTTGTTGGGATTGGGGCTTGCTGCAGCAGCTGCTTTTGGTTTTAAGACTTCAAAGCTGGTAACAGAGCAGTATGAGTGGACATCTCATCACTGAATTCTGTTGAGGAAAGCATGAGTTTAAACGTGTCCTCTGAATTAGAGCTCCACCATACCACTGCAGGGTGATGGTAATGTTGCTTGTGAACTTAAACTAATTTCACTTAAAAGTACAGTGGACGAGCTAAATCCAGTTTTAAAAAATCTTTAAAATTGGTCTTGAGGAAGCATAGTTGAGGAAACCTGCTCTTCCCATGTTGGATTTCATGGTGTATCAGGAAGGGGAGGATGTTTGTGTGTAATTTTTGCAAGTCTCCTAATTGTGATCTTTATGAAAGAAAACATTAAAAGTTTTAAAATGAATAGTGAAATCATTCAGTATTTTGAAAGCTCTGGTCCGTATAAAAACTTCTTGAATCTGTTCTGAAGATGTCTAATTAAACACGTTATAAATGAAGATGATCAGAGTTTGCTTTGAGGAAGTGGAATATATATATATAAAAGAAAAAATAAAACCCTCTCTTGATCCAGAGCCATCTCATGCTCGTGTTACCTTGATGTTTTGAGTCATTTTGGTGTGAGAAAGTAAATTGTTAAATTCAGAACATATATGTATCAATGGGAGCAATAAATACATCTTTAATGCAAAGCACATACAAGGTGGCTTTGTAAAATGTTAAAGCGTAGTTGAGTCACTGGAAATTTAGGAGCTGTAATCTGTTCAGTTCTGGTGTATCTGTCATGGAGCCTGTTGAGAGGAACAGTTGTTTAGTAAAATTGCTTTTCTCTCTCTCTTTTAATTCTTCCCCCCTGCTTAATACTTTGCTTAGAGATATGACCTCTGGTGTGTCAGTATTAATTACATTTTCCTGACATCTGAGTGAGGAGAAATGTGAATAGCAGGAGCCTGAATAGCATGCCTTGCTCATCCTTTGCTTTTTAAAGATGACGGGGCAATATAAAAGCCTGTCGCTTTAGCACCAATGGGGTAGTTGCTATCAGAGTAATGAGTGGCTTAGTTCAGTTTCTTAATAAGTATTAAATACTAATAGGGAATACAATTTCCAAAATTATTTGAGCCCTGTTGAAAAAATGAAATAAACTGCAAGGTATAAAGACACTTGGGAGGCTCAAATCTCACTTCGAGCTCTGTTTTCAAAGCGTGACCTGGCACTCAGGCATGTGAGATCCAGTCGTGTCAGGAGCCTTTTGAAAACAGCATCGAGGATGTCGTGTCAGAAGTTGCAGCCTCCTTACAGGCTTCAAAGCGTGAGCCAAACCTCTCGTAGCCGCGGGATGAGTTATCTCCTCCTGAGCAGGGACAGGGTGCATTGGCAGGGCACCCTCTCCACGGGGAAAGCAGCTCCATCCCCGCTGCCTGCCCCACGCTCGCCATCTCTTCGGCGTGTTGACTAATTGGATATCCAGGACTGTCAGCCCTGCACCTTCGGGGAGCACTATATTTGCTTTGAGAGGATGAGAGTCAGCCAGCGATGGGCGGGAGGCAGGCTGGAGGTGGGAGAAGGCTTCGAGAAGCGGCTCTTCCACTGTGTGGCTGCAGAGGGACCACCCTGATTCTCCCCACTGTTCCTTCCCCCTCCCCTGCACCAGGATGCAGATTGGAGATTTACTGAAACAGGAATATGGAGTCCGGGAACATCTCTCTTTCTCCCTGTAGAAAGTTAGTTTGAAGTTGTAATGAAAACAGGGCAGAAGAGGTTGGGTCGAATCTGCGTGTCTTCAGCCGCCGCTGTACTGAACCCAGTGGCCAGCTCACAGCCAGTGTCTCAGGGATGTTGTGCCGGGCGTACTTTTGAGGCATCCACATGTCTGGGGTGTTACGTGCTTTCAGGGTAACTCTTCTCCCATGAGTGTGGGATTGTTCTCCCGTTTTCTTGCTGCGTGCTGCTAACAACAGCAGTGCTGAGTGGTGAAACGAGAGGCGAGATGAATACTGTTTGTCAAGTGAACCTGCCAGGAGATTCCTGTGTTACTGGTTTGTATGCATGTGTCAGTCCCTGACAGGTTTTCTTTCATCTCCCAGATCTTGGTCTGTCTCTCTGTGCACTTGGCATTGCTGTCGCTATGTATAAACAAATCTGCCTGGCTGTTTTGCTGGTACGTAACCCTCCGTAAATATTGTACCTGTCAATTAGCAGGCAGCATTTAATGTTTACAGGTGGTTAAGTTATGCTGCAATATTTTTAGGATGAACCTAAATGCCCTTTAGAATGTGGGGATTCAAAGCACCAAGGCTGTATCTGCCTGGCAGGAAGATCTGGACGGTGTGGAAACCAGACCTCTGACCTTGGAGAGGACCCAGGCTGGCTGCTGTGGGAGTCGTGGGCTGTGATTTAAGACCCAGCAATCTCTGAGCTGGAGTAATGATCCGTCACATCCTGGGAAGATTGGGAAGCTTAAATGAAGAAATCAAAGTTTACTTCTACTCAGTGGCCTGAGACAGGGCGGTGTTTTGTAGGCTGGAAATTATAAAGGCAAGGATGAAAGAGGAGTACAGAGAGAAGCTGCTGAAGTCAGCTGAAAAATGGTAACAAAAAGGAAACTGGAGGTTTCCTCACAGTATACCAATTTTGTGTTTTCACTGTGTTCACTGGTAGGACAGAATCCCTTGGGTTTGTTCTCAGTTTCTCTATTATGGTGTTTTTGGAAGAGCTGTGGAACGCTTCCAGCTGTTCAGCCCCTAATGAGTGCCCAGACATGGACAGGTACAGCTGGCAGGGGCAGGGATCCGAGATAGGACTGCGTGGGTGGCGAGGACCAGTTAGGAGTGTGAGGACTGGGAGTGTACTTTTTGAAGGGGCCTTGAACTGCTCCAGGCCTGGCTGGCATGATGAGAGACTTTCATCAATGAAGCCAGAAGCAGCTTGGCTTGGAGATGAAGTCTGCCGGAGCGGACCGGCCCCCTCTGCTTCCTCCAGCCCCAGCAGCATGCTCTGAACCATCCTGAAAACACCAACTATGAAAACAGAAAACAGGACACCTCCTGAACCCCCTTGAATCCTCATGCATCTGTTTAGGCGTCCGGATTAGTAAGGGTTTGAAGTCCAGATCCAGATTTAGCAGGCACTGGTGGAAGCTGCGTAAAGGCAGTCGGGCAGAGTGAAAGTGCTGCAATAGTGGAGGAGGGGGGTGAGAGGGGCTGGGGCTCTGTGTTTGGGCGGTTTGCCACTGGGCGAGATACAAGGCGGGGGGGGAGTACCAGGTGTGCACCAGGTCTCCCAGGCTGGTGGTAGCCCTGGGGTTATGGTGAGACACCTGTCTGGGATGGAAAAAAGTCAGTGTCTGGTGTTTCAGTGAAGTCGGCTTGCCATCTATTAAAAAAGGGAGAGGGGAAGGTAAGGGGATATTAATGCCTTGCCTCATGGAGGATTTTGAGGGATGTCCGGGTTATCGTAGCGTTTGAAGATCCATGTTGGCTCCATGTTAACCCCGAGTGGGTCGCAACTTTTTTCTGTGCCCAACTTAGTAAACCACAGCCCTCTACAGAATGGTGAGCGTGTACACAGGCACACGTGGATGCGTGTGTATGTAGACGACCAGTTGCATCTTTGCCAGCCGGCACTTGGCTTCTGTGTCGCTGCAGCGGCACCCCACTTGGTTTTGTTTTATCAGCAACTCTCTTCTTTGTTCGGGCCCGTTACTGCTTTCTTAAGATGGCTTGTCTCAGGAAAGGCTGAAGGCTTTTGAATTGCATTTTGCTTTGTAGTTGAGAAAGGCTGACAGCCTTTCTATAGCAGTATTTACCAATTAGCACCGGTAAATGCCAGCCTTACCTTGCGTTTTGGTTAATAGAAAATGTTCTTTATCTTGCCAAGCAGAAGAGGAAGGCTAATGGCACGTTAAAAGAATCAAAACATGAGACTTAAAATGTACTGGCTTTAAGCATTTTACTATTTTTTTTAATGAGATGGTGGAAAAAAATTATCATCCACTTGCTGTACCAAAATGAAAACCTTGCTGTGAGCAAGGTACTTACAAGGGTAAATACTCACAGCTTCACTGAAGCTACTGCAGCTATGTTGCTTTACATCAAATTTTTTTGGCAAGCTAAGCAATAATTAGTTTTCATCAGGGCTTTTATGGTCTCTTGTATGATGCATGTTTTTGACATAAATAACTATTTTTGGTTTTTAGTGGAGACACCTTTAGTCATGTAAAGGCCTTTCTCAGAATCTGTTTCTGTTCTTAACGTCTTTTTATCTGTTGTGTTTGCTTCCAACTTTCATTAACACAAATCCTGGGGCTATCTACTGTCTTGAAGTTTTAATGTGCACTGTGATAAGCATGTCTTCCCTCTCTCTTGCCTGTTTTGGGTTGTAAACTCTCTTAGGGACAAGGGCTGTCTTTTAATTGTAGCTGTACAGCACTGACAAAACTTGGCCTTGCTTTTGCTTGGGGTTTTAGGAAGTGCTTTGATGTAACTGGTAGTAAAATTACAGTTGATTTTTTTTGCTGCGAGTTATGTTCCACCTTGTCATGAAACAACCGTCGTCGCAACTTTCCGGGGTTAAGTTTCACTCCCTGCCAAATTTTTTCAACTGACTTAAGGTTTTGCTTTTCTTTCCTGTGATTTAAGCAGTTGTGGTAACTGTAGATTTTAATTTTTAATAGCAATCTATCCTTTTATTCTGTTTTGGATTGAATTTTCCAAGGGTGTGGTGGAGGTTTGGGCTAGAGGTAGTCTGGTAATGGGTAAGTTGTAAGGAGTTAATTTTAATGGGATATCTTGAAGCGAGGTCCTCACTCTTGGAAATGAGCTACCCACAAAGGCAGCACAGATATGCATGAGGCTGTGTTACAGGAGGGCTCAGCCATGCTCAGCTATCACAAACCGTAGGTGAGAGCACCAGTATGAAAGCATTTCCCACCTACACAGAAAGTGTTTTTTTCATTTTGCATATGGTATTAAAGATACAGCAAACCCACAGCTGGAATGCAGAGGACTGGCTTTAGCTGAAATGTAAGTTCACACCATTTTATGTTTTAATCATTAAGTGCGAATGTTTGAAACCAAGCGGACGTGCCTAAAAATAGAGTATGCTGTTTGCTTAGGTGCTGTAATGTTTCAGGTGTTAGTTGGGATTATGTGGCTACATACGCCTCATTTTTGAGGCAGGGTGCTGAAACCGCGCAGCGAACCCAATGGATTCCTGACGCCGACAGATGTAATGCCAGGCGCCACAAGAGACCCTTCTTTAGCTGACACAGGAGCGTGGCGATTTACTCCAGGATGGGCTTTAATCTACCGCAGGCAGCAAGGGTGTTTTCTGAGAAACTCCAAACTAACCCGCCAACCGTTCCCAAGAGCCCAGAAGGAGAATGAGACTGGGCAAGGTGCTTTTGGGAGCGCAGACACCTTGTAACTTTTAAAAGCCTGAGCTCCCCGGGGGCAATTGCTGGGCCAAAACCCTCCAGGGTCAGGAATAGCTGAGAAATCCTTTGGCTGATCTTGCAATAAAGCATCGGTTGACGGCAAGAGGGGAGCAGCCCCGAGAGGTGCAATCCAGATGGTGATGGCTCAGGATGACAAATGACTCCAGCAGATTTTTGTAAGGGGTGATGATGTAGTTCAGGTGTTTGCAATGGCTGATAAAATGTTTAAAGCCCTTGCCAAGGAAATGATGTCAACAAGCAGTCTGTCTCGGGAGATGGATTCCTGGGGGACAGCCTGTTTTAAGTCACAGAATTTTCATCCACTCTGCTGTGATGCCTGTTTTGTGTATCTTAATTATGTGTTTGGGGGAGGGTATGTTTTTGCTTCTGACTGTTCCCCAGGCTTTATCCCCTCGGACGCTTCTCTTTCCATGGGGAAAGTACTTGCATTTTGGTGAAAGGATGCCAAATGTCTGGTGGCTGTTTGTCCAAACAAGGAGCTTGTTAGATCAGAATTGGACACTTGAATGCAATCACAGTTGTATCTGTGCTGCTGGCTCCTACTTATTTTGAGGACACGGAAAGTTCACATGATCAGCACAGTGTAATGTGTATTAAGGGCTACTTGGGTTTTGGGTTTTTTTCCCCTCCTTCAGGTGGTGTAGGAGACACCCACTGCGTGACTTGCATCATCCAGAGGTAGAAGCCAAAGGCTTCTAAGTGCTAAGAACGTTTCATAGGCAGTAGGGATGGAGAAATAACTCCTGTCTTCGAATATTTTATTGATAAAGGAATTTAGATTTTTTTTTCCCCCCCTCGCTTTTTATTTGTCTTGGACTTGTTTAGCTTGCTTATACAACAGTGAAAACAAAACCCAAGGTAGCAGATGAAAGCAGGAGTCCTGCTGTCAGATCAGCCTTAAAAATAACTTGGTTAAGATCAGATGAAAAATATACTAATTATCCACTAATGAAATAATTGCTTTGTTAAGAAGCTGCAAAAATCAGATTTTGGCATGATTTTCTGGTACTGAGTCATTCACACTAATACTGTGATGTGAAGAGTGATGGCTTTTGACTGTATCTTGAGAATGATGCATTTGAGCTACTCACCTGGTCATGCAATTTAATTCCCAGCTACCAATCCATCTCTCTTGCCTGCCTGCTGGGGAGTGGGGATGGTGGGAGGAGGCATGATCTGACCCAAGGTGGGGCAGGCAGCTGGGAGCAGTGCCTGCTCCAAGGAAGGATTCTGGGGATTCCACACCAAGGAAGGATTCTGGGGAGCAATGTGGAGGTATGGCCGGTCCTTGGAGAGGAGGATGCTGCTCTGGCGGCTTCTTGAAGACAGTTCTTATGTGTTGGCCTGAATGTGGTGCATTAATGTTTGGGAGATTTTGTGCTGATTTTGTGCTGGTTTTAAGCTGTGTGTGATCAGCACGTTGGCTGCCAGCTCCTATGAAACCCGTTGAAGACTTCTTTTTTTTTTGAATGCATGATACTTAAAACTTTGAGTGTCACATTTCCCAATCAGTGTTGTGTCCAGTGAGGAAGACTCACTGTTGGCTTCTGCTTCACCTACGGGGAAAACCTGTGGAGTTTGGAAGTGGAAACTGGACCCTGCGAACAGATAGTCCAAATCCACGTTGAAATGCGGAGGGAGACATCCCACAGGCTGTGTTAGGACCTGCGGCAGTTGGTGTGTGCGTACAGACCATGCGTGGTTATTGGTATTCTTGTCAGGGCTTATCTTTGTTTTTATATAAAGTTTGTTACATATTTACACCAGGTTTGGCTGAATTGCTGCTGTGACAGAGGATGTTTGTAGACAACTATTTTACATTTTCCATTTTACTGTCTGGCTTTTTAACTACTTACTGCATTTCTGTTTTCCATTTGTTTACACCTTGCTCCTGCCAAGCTTTTCTTTAATAAAAGATTTCAAAGCAATTTTTCCTTTGTATATATAGATTTGCAGCTTCTTGAACATGGCACAGTCAAAATCAGTCAAAACCCTTTAAACTCCCCTGCAATTAGCTGGTGAAAGAAAAGGGAGGAAGAACGGCCCCCGATGTATGTATGTGCGTATTTATTTATTTATTTTCCTCAGCACTCGGAAGAAAAGCGTTGCTTTTTGTTTTATTAATGATGTGCTTAGGAAATCGAGCGTTTGATGGTATGCACTTGGAGCAGGCAGAAGGCGAGCTTCCCCACGTCGCGCTGGCAGCGTGCTTCCTTTCTGATCTGTTGCACGCTAGTTTATTCCAGATGTAGGCACGCTCTGAACAGAGGCTGCCTGATGTACAATGGCTTCACGGTCGAGAAAGAAGGCCTGCGGGGACCCACTTGAAGCTGCCAGCTGTATTCTCTATTTTCACTTGCGGTCTGTTACATAAGATGACCTATTTTTAATTCTTTTTTTTTTTTCTTGTGATTAATCCAAGTAGAATGTTCATAGTGTCTTTAAAAACATTTTAATTATTTGTAGCTTAGGCATTGTGGAGTTGATCAGCTTCAAGTGGAAAAATCTGGTCCAAAGGGCTGCCTGCTCCAGAGAGCCCAGTGGGGAGGAAAGTTGAGTCACCTAACCGTGATGTAACTTCAGAGAACAAAAACTACCTGCTTGCACAACTGCAGCCTGACTTGACTGTTTGTGTTTCTGCTTGCTGTGTGAGGGAAGTCAAAGAACGTAGGTCTGGAAGGGACTTCAGGAGATGACCCGGTCTCCTCTCCTCCTCTGAGACCATCTTTGGCAAATGTTGGTCTGTCGTGTCCATGAAACCCTCCCATCCGGAGGAATCCACAGTCCCTCTGCGCAGGCAGGGCTGCTGCGGCTGGGGGTTTACAAGCAAAGTCCGTGGGGTGTATCTGAGCAGAGTTACCATTTGCTCCTAGGAGATGGGGAACAAATCTCTAAAGGGAAATTTTGGCTTCTTATTTCTTTGACACTTGCAAAGCAAGCATGGATGTCTTTCTGAGGTCCGTCTTGGCCCAATCTCTGGTGAATTGCATGAAATATTTTGGATCGTTATATGCAGGTATTCAGCCCGTGTTATCTAGTGATCCCTTTGGATTCTCAAGTGCTGAGCTTTGTTACTGTGACCTGTCTTTGGTTAAGGGATATAGGTTGGTCTCCCTGTTTTTAAGAGTGACCAGAGCTGGGTATCACCTAGTCCCTGGCTCGACAGAAGCTGGCAGTGCCTCTATCCCTGTCCTTGCTGAGGATGTCTGGAGTTTGTGATACCTGGCTGGACTGGCATCAGCACATCTCTGGGCTTTTGGGTGTGAAATGCTTTTGCACCGAGAGCTGTGGGTGCATGTGTGCGGATTTATTGTGTCACTTGTGAACAAAGCTAGGGAGATTATTCCGAGTTGTTTATAAATGAAGCTATGAGAATTATTCTGAGAGGATGGAAAAGTTCTGATGATAATAGGAATATGAAACTGGCAGCAGCCAAGAAGCTACCAGAATGGAGCAGTGGATCAGAGGAGACTGGTTAGCAGTTAAACTCGTCATCCTCTGGGCAGGGATTATGCAGGCTCCAAGGACAGTGACATCAGACCTGCAAACTGCCAAATCTAACTACACTTGGAGTTTCCCTGGGGTACTGTAAGTCTCTGGAGTCGAGTGAATACACCAGAATCCTAGCTTTCATTGAAAGACTGAGCTTGTAGTCTTTTTGTTTAAGAAGGAAAGCTTGAAAATACGATCCTTTAAAAAATTTCGAGATTAGACATGCATGAGTCTGTTTTTCTTTCTTTCCTTTTTTTAAAGTGTTTAGGCTTTGTATGTCTGAACCTAGGTCTCTCCAATAACTCAAGAAAACTGTCTTCAAGTAAAATTTAAATGCATTTACAAATCCTTGGACCTGGCGCAGAGCTTTACTGTTAAGGCTTTCCTGTGATGGAAACACGTAAGATGCACATTCAAAGCACCAGCGTTTCCTGCCTGACTGTGAAGTACCGCACGCAGCTCTGTGCAAAAGAGATAGTAGCTTTGTGGGGAGGGGAAAGGGGTTCTGCTGAACAACCCCTTTCTCCAAGAGGCCTTAATCAGAGGCTAGCAATCTCTTTTTTTTTTTTTTTTTTTTTTAATGCTTAGCTTTCAAAATCTTGGAGTGATGTACCTGGGAGGTACGTGTGTATTGGTGGGGGGATGTTTGCTTTGTAGCACGCGGTTAAATGAAGAGGAATGGATGTTTTATGAAGAAGAGGGAAAGAACAGTGAGGGGATCTGATTTCCAATCGACGTCGAATTGTTTACTCCCGCTGAAATGCATGCATCTGACTGGCGGGGACCTGGGGGGACAGCCTTTTCTCACACAGGATATGGTGACTGTGCCATTGGAAAATGAGTGAAAGAACTACGTGTTTGGGTACGTTCCGAATGGTTTTGCTGTCTTTACTGTGGTTGAGTTCTGCCATCCATGTTCCAACTGAGCAATGCTTCACTTTGCAAGTGCTTTTGGTTTCAGTGGGAGTTCGAGGGGAACAAGATGGTGCTTGCATTAAGAGCAATGGAGTCTTCCCATTTTCTGCTATTAAGTGTTTTGCTGTGTAAATGAGTATTTGAGAGTGGGTCAGTTAAGAACAGATTTGGGAATAGTTTTTTTAATAAGGTGTGTGATAGTGAGGAGTGCTGAGGAATGCAGGCTAGGCGCTGCGTGTCGTAGGCCTTTGCATAACTCACATTCCAAAAAGCTTTTGCAAATCATGAAATGCAATTTTATGAATGCGTTGTTAAACTTGGAGGGTCTGCTTTCAAACTGGATTTAACAACAGG
The DNA here is from genome assembly GCF_000690775.1 of Eurypyga helias. NCBI lineage: Eukaryota > Metazoa > Chordata > Aves > Eurypygiformes > Eurypygidae > Eurypyga > Eurypyga helias. Next base: position 54,311 of record NW_010226319.1, read on the forward strand.
GCACTTGGAGTGGCATCTTGTGAGGAGCATAGATGGTCGTCGTTTCAGGCTGGGATTGGCTGGGAGAGGCAGAGGGATTGTATTTCACTGTTAATACTGTTTTCATTATGGGTGCAAGGCACTTTGCAGCAATAAAACCTCTCTAGAGCATTTTTATGCTGTAGCTCAGTTGTGGTTTTTTAAGTAGATAAATATAGTTGATTCTTGCCCCTGCATTTAACATGGTGTCTCATGTGTCACTCTAATTTATCTCAAAGTATTACATATCCTGTAGACTGGGCTTTTATCAATGCATTGAGAACCCCAGTTAAACGTGTTGGGATAGTGCCTGTGTGCATGACTCACATTAACAAATTACACACAGGTGTGTATGTTACAAGAGCCTGTAGTGACAGGACAAGGAGTAACGGGGTTGAATTGAAAGTGGGGGGGGTTAGATTAGATATTAGGAAG
>NW_010226319.1:54898-82251 GCF_000690775.1 Eurypyga helias
GGGCTTGGAACTAGATGATCTTTAAGGTCCCTTCCAACCCAAACCATTCTGTGATTCTATGTTATCAGGCTCAAACCTTTGGATTACCTCTTCAGACACCTGATTTGTTTTTCCTGTTTCTCCCACCTGTGGTCCAGGGGCTGTGTAACATTATTATTTTTCACTTTGTTCTTAAGATACTGGTGTAGATACTGATCTCCTTGTTCCTGTGTCTGAAAAACTTAACCTTGCACTGCATTTAAAAGTCTTCAGCATAAGGCCCCAGGGATCAGGTTAAAAAAAAAAAAAGGCAAATTTTCTTCACTTAATAAAGGCTCTGATAAACAATGTTGGCCTAAAATCCCCGTGTTGTTGCTACAACCCTTGGGTTTGCTGATACATGTAGCAGTTCCCCTTCTCAGAAACAAGCAGCAATTTGTATATGCTCTTCACAGTTTGACATGAAATTTTAATCATCTTTGCTACTTGGGCGTTTGCGTACTGCAAGAACGTTACTTGTGTGCAGAACAGATCCGGTCAAAAATAGCTGACACTGTGCGTGGTGACCACAACAGATAGCCCAAAATCTGCCTCTGAATTGTTCATTTGGCTTGCTTGCAAGCTTGAGGACTTCCTCGGTTTTCTCATAATTCTGTTACCCGGTTCCTTCCTCTCTCCGAGAGCGTCCCAGCAATCGCCTTGTGTGTCTTGCTTACTTGTGTGCTTTTCTCTTTCCTTTTTTGCTCTGCTGATAACTGCCGCGCTTGTGTTTCCTTGTGCCGGTAGGACTCATGGGAACTAGTTTTTGTTTTGCATTTCGCATCGCTCTGGAGTTTGTAAAGCACTTTTTTTGACAAATATTTATAATCATTAATAAAAGAATAAGAAAGGTGTCCTAAATATCGCTTATTACCTTGCTTATATTGAAGTTATTCTCTGTGGTGGGTAAATTTATTATTTACAGTCTGTACAACAGCTGTCCAATAATAAATATTTGATTGGCAGCTGATAAGTTGAAGCTGGTATTTTCTTTCCTATATCTCAACTCCTGCAAACCCCTCCGGAGAGGGAAACGCTGCTGCGTGATGCCTGACTGGTCCCTGCTGCAACAGCAGCTGCGCTACCCAGCGTTCAAGGTCCCCCTTGAACGGTGTCTCGCTCCTCTGCAGCCCTGCACAGCTCATCCTGGAGTTTGAGCAAAGGGGTTTGAGGCTGCTGGTTGCTTCAGGACAGATCATGGCATTGAAAGCAGCACCTCTGCGTGTCTCAGAAAAGCTGCAAAAAGCCCTGCAAGGAAATCTCTACGTGCTGGCCCTGCTCTGTGCTGCCTCCTCCTTTCTGCCTCCTTCGCTTGGACCACAGCTAACACCGCAAAGCTCGGCAAAAACACCCGTATAGCTTGAGCTATACAGACGTGTGGTGATGGGCAGCAAATAGCTCCCTCCTGTCCCCTCCTAGCCCCTCTCTCAGTGTCCAAATCCAAATTCAAGGACTCTCTGCACGTTTTCTCTCAGCGAGAAGGTTGCCGCATATGGAAGATGCACATCCTGAAAGGGACGGATGGGCTGGGAATCCAGATAACGGGAGGCAGAGGGTCAAAGCGGTCCCCTCACAGCATCATCATCACTCACGTGGAGGAAGGCGGCTCTGCACACAGGTGAGGTGACAGTGGTGACTTTGTGGGAGAGGGTGCGATGGAGTGTACGTGGCCATCCCTGTTAGCCAGACTCATGAGACAGGCGTGGGAGTTTTGCCCTTCCTTTAGGGTGACAATATGGCATTTTTAGTTTAAGAATTTATTATTATGGTTGGTCACTGAAACTTCTTCCATTATGTTTAGCCCAGAATATAGATAGATCAAATGCTTGGTGATGCAGTGTAAACCAAGAAGCCTGGTGGCTTGTGGGGCTTTTTCCCCAAGTCCCTTTTTGGAAGATGTGCTGTGGGATCGACAGTGGGCCAGTGTGGGTCGTGCACACTAGGGTGTTCACTCCACTGCACCCTGATCGGGGGGAAATGGGGCTCAGTCCTCCTCCCTGATTGTCTGCGGTGGGGCATGGAGGAGGTTTGGAGGGCCTCAGCCCTCTAAGGCGGGTGAAATTACTCTGGTTATAAAAATGATTTCCTGGGGACACCTTTCTGAGCCACATTTCAAGCTTAGTGTCAGCTAGATCACATGTAGTATATTCCTCCATGTCCCACTGGAGCCTGGCACTGGGGAAGGACCACCCTGTAGCTCCGTGTACCTACTCTGTTTCCGCAGGGACGGCAGGCTGACGGTGGGCGATGAGCTCCTCACGATCAACGGGCACTCACTGGTCGGGCTTTCCCACCAGGATGCCGTGGCTCTCCTACGCTCAGCTGCTGGCCTGGTGCAGCTGGTGGTCGCTAGCAAGGTACAGTCCTCCCCTTGGTGGTCTCCTGAATGTGCATCCACAAGCCCTTGTGCAAGTGTTGTGCGGAAAGGGCATATTTTTGATAGGGAATCGCATGTGCACATTTGCTCCCCTAAATTTCATGCATAGCTATGGGAAAAGTATCACTAGCTGCCATAAATCTGTAGCAAATCAGCAGGGTATAGACCAACTTAATGATTTGCTTGCATTGTCACTGTCGTTCAGTGTGCAAATGAGTCTGTGTTTATTCATGCAGACGTTACTTAAGTTTTGGCTAAAACCATTTTCTTAAAATACATGCTAAGTAAAGCAGGCTGTTCTCAGCCTCTTCTGCTTCCTGCCTGCGTAGTCTCCGTAGCTCTCATCTCTTTTTCGATCCATGCGCCTGAGGTCTCTTGATGAGGATCTCTTGGCTTGAGTTCCTTATTTTGTCCTTGTTAATAGCTTGGAGTGGAGCTGTTGCAGATAAAGGAGCATGAAATTTCAGGGAAATGAGTGGAACTCATTTATCAGTCAGGCTCTTCATTCTGCTTTCATCGCAGGAGAGTTTGAGGGCCTATTACAGAACATGTTGTCCTTTGTTTAAGATGATCCTGCCTGCTCCCGTTTGCTCTCCTCCCCATCCCACAGCCTGCTGTTCCCCTGATTGGGTTGATGCAGGCATTTGGTGAATGGCCAGCTGGCTCCCAAAATCACCCGGGATCTTAAAGGAGGACCTTCCCTGCAAGTGGGGGCCATCAGGGCCTTTGGGGTGGTGACAGGAACATCTTGGCCCAAAGGGACCGCTCATAAAACATGTGTTTTCAGGTGGCGCGTGATGTGTCAGCAAGCCACTGTGTCTGTGTTTTTAACATTTTTCTTGGCTTCACCTTCAGGTTGCCCCAGCCAACCTGATGCAGGTGTCTGTAGGCTTAATGTCTGGATGCTCTTAGGGCTTCCAGGAGTGCTTTATGCTCATGTTTTTCAAGAAGAGGCTCTATCCCACCATATGCAAAGTGAAGAGCCTACAAGTTCTCTAACGTTTCAGTTAGGCAGTGAAGTCTAACTGTGCTGAAGGTACATTTTTTACTTCCTTTAGACAATTGGACTCTCTGCCAAAGGCAGTAGACTGCATAAATTTCTCCGTAAAATTACTTGCTTGTTCATGTGATGACTGCATCAAAACAATCATCATGAATGAGCTTACAGCATAAAAACTCACATTCCTGATTGGGCTGTGGATCTGTTTGGCCCGTGCTCTGTGCGCTTGGATGGTTTTCATGTCCCTGGGAGGAGGACTTGGAAAGGCAGGCTGTCGGGAATCCAGCCTGTGCCATGTTTCAGGCTGTCTCAGGGAAGGTGTAAATAGGTGAAGTGTTCCCCAGCAGCTCCCTGTGGGCATTATTTGTTGGTGTGGGAAAGCAGCCTTGCAGTTTGGCCTGGTGAGCACTCCTGAAGGCAGGATTTGTTCTGAAAGCAATAAAAGGAGTCTGTCTGGCCACTGCTTTCGGCTGATACACGTTTGCCTCATGGGAGAGGTGCCAAAGACTGGAAACAGATCCTGAAGCATCAGGACTGAGTTGGTATAGGATTGGTGGGTCAGTTCCCATCTTGTTCTCTTAATTAGGGTTGTTGGTGTGTTACTCTAGTGCATGTAGTCAGATAAACTGTGAAGGGAACATCCACAGGGAGAGAGCAGGAGCACACAGAATGTGATTTGGGTTGCAATGAAATGAGTAATGAGATTTGTAAACTCTGAGTCTGCTCACAGTGACATTTAATAAACCCAAAGTGGGGAGGAGCAAGCTGCTGGAAACACTTACTTTAAATTCTCCTTTAGAAAATCTCAGTATTTTAGATGTGTATTGGCCTGCTTACTATATATGCACTTTAAAACTAGGTCTGCTGTTTATAACTGGACCATTAAAGTTTGAGCACATGGAAGTGTGTAACGAGGGGAGCTCTCACTGGGCAGTTTCACCATGGCTTTGGTGGTTTTCTGCACATGATGTAACATATCTTCTTGTCTCTCATGTAGGAGTCTGCTGAAGGGGATTTTCTGAAGTACCCATCTACCAGTTTGCCAGACTTGCTTAGCTCTTGCTCCGTGCAGGACTCTGTCTCTTGCACAGACAATAAGGAAAACGAAGAACCAGAAGAAGAAGATGTGAAAGGAGTGAATGTCTCTCCTGAAAAACTGGTCGCTGTAAGTGTGACTTCGGTGTGACGATTTTACCCTCTCCCTTGATGCCTGTTTGCATCTGTCACGTTCTCCTACAGCCTGACGTGGAGCAGGTCCTCGGGATGGGGCAATTCCATCCAGCTCTTCTTTGCGTGGGGCGTGGGTGACAAGCTGAAAAGGGGATGGCATCTACCACAGCATCTGCCATCTACACTACTGCACAGCAGCAAAGCAGCAGCACAGGGAGCAGGAGCTCTCGTGTCCTCCAAGCTATGTGGCAATCACAGTTTTGTTTTTCTCTCTGCCGTTGGACTGTTTTCCACCCACTTCCACTGCTTTTGTTGGATCTGATGCAGTCGCTTGCAGTGCTTACGCTATAACACGCTCTTCTTTCCTCTCCTTTTGTAACCAAACTTCTTTAACAGTTTATGATCCAAGTCTTCAAGTTTTTATTAGCTCTGTTGAAGCCAACAGACACTTTTGTGGGGAGGGATATGAATTTCTGGCTGTGAACCATAACTGAAGTTCTGCTGAATAAATGCTGCCAGTAGATAATCTCACTTGCATTCCCTTCAGGGTGCATTAAGCAGAGATTAAATGGATTATTGTTATTTATATGTAATGTGGCAGCTCTCTGAAACTTCATCGGTGTTCTAGGCCTCTGTTGTATTGTATAGGCAAAGAATAAAATTATGTTTTCTACTCTGAAGAGCTCACAGGCTGGTTTTCCAGCAAGGGAAACCAGATGGATTCACTTGAAGCTTTTATCATTTTATCTATTGTCTTTTTTTCCCTCCCTCTTTTCTGTGGCAATTATAATAAATCTCAAACCTCTGGACGGCTCAGATGTGACACTTGTTTGGTGATTTGTTTTGATTCTGTATTCTTATTTTCCCTTTTCTGAGCAAACGACTGCTTCCCAGGACGAGTCTTGCGCTGTAGTCTAGCTGATGCTGGTGTTCACTTCATACCTGCCTGTTATCTCTGACTTTCTTTGAGTCTATGCTTGTAACAGTCCTCACTCTTACTCATCTCTCTACTGTGACAGGTTTGTTATTGCTGCACTATCTTCTCTTCTGTGTGCCAAGGTGCCTTTTAGGAGGGAGGAAGGGAAAAACAAATAAATCAGGGATGCTTAGCACACTGATGAAGGTGTAGTGTTTGTGCTAACTCGAGTGGGCACTAAGCATTCTTCTGGCTATCAAAATAGTTTAAAGTCATCTATGTATCATGTTTCAAATTCTGGTAATTTTTCATAAGGCCGTGACTCAGTAACATTTAAATGTAATTAAGTTTTGACAAAATTGATTTTTATGTGTGGCTTTAGGATGCAGCTCTGCAGTGGCCCAGTGACTCTTTCGGCACACGCTAGGAACTATTTGTCACTTGGTGTGCTCCTGACTTTGCAGCAGAGCTCTGCCTGGCTTTCAGAGATGCCTTTTTTTGTCGGGTATTTCCTTTCCAGATTAACGTAATGCTAGGGGAAGCTTGAGATAGCCGAGGTGCACGCCGCCTTGAAGACCCAGCTGCATGAGGCAGCCCAGAGCCCATCAGCGTGGACGTGAGCTTGGTGTCTGTCTCGGTGCTGGGTGGTAGCCTAATTCAGACCTGGTTTGATTTGCCCACCTATCTGGTGATAGCTCTGGGCTTTCATAGTGTATCGCTGGGAGATGCCGCGGAATCACAGAAATCTGAGTACAGTAAGCACATCAGAAGAACAGCAACAAGATTATTTTTTTCTCTGTTTCTATTAATTTTTTGTTGTTGTTGGAGGGGATGTAATGCTGAGAGTAATAATAAGTTATTGCTGACTCTCAGAACCTCTTCTTTTTTTGCTTGAGCTGCTCATGAAATCCTTCATTTTCAAAGCACAGAATGTCTTTGCATTCCCCTTGTAATTGCTTTCTCGGCCTCGGGAGTGCAGACGGGCTCTCTATGGCCCAGGCTGGGCAGTCTGTGCCGTGCACACCCCTCAGCTCTACCTACAGCCTGATCCATCCTCATCAGGTCAGAGAGCCTGAGCTGAGCTGGTCTGTGCAGATCCTTCATGCCAGCATACAGGGCATAGGAAGATAAATGTATGGAAAAGATAAACTTCACACGTGGCTTTTTTCCACCTGGCAAGATGGACGGGGGGAGGGCTCAAAGCAAAGCTTAGAAGCTGATTTCAAGGTCAGTATGAACATGAAGCATCACATGATTTTTTTTTAAAAATATATATATGTGTAGTCATATAGATTATTGAAAAATTGCATTGGAAATTACTGTCCTTTTGCTGCTCACACTCTCTTGATAATACTCAAGTGTCTTCGCGTTCTCTCATATATATTCCATTATATTTATACTGTAGATAAGGGATGACAGTGTGACTGATGATTAGAGCAGGGACTAGCTGGACCGTTTTTAATCTGTGCAAATATAGTTGTTTTACACTTCCAGGGTGGGTGGTACTCAGGGTCTGGACCAGAGAACTGAGACTGTGGTCTCTGTTAAAGCATCATACCTCTTAGGTTTGAAACCAGTTCTCAACCTGGCTCTGGCCAGGAGTTACCTTTCTTGCCACCAGCTTCTCACCTCTGACAAGAGGTTAATGAATTTTCTTGTTTACTCTGCAGGGCTTTGTAGAGACTTAAAGGGGTGCTGTCAGGTGCTGAGTGGTTAGGTAACAACAAGTAGTTCAGGGTGATTTGTTATCATCTGAGACTTCACTGTCCCTTTTCTGACTGGCACTGTGTATATCTAATTCTTGAGCCGTTGTTGAAGATACTACAAAACATGCAGGAGCTCTTACGGTTGTCTAAGGTCATCTTTCACTGACTTTGCTGTGAATATAGTGCGGTGCTGAGTATTCAGAACCATAGTTTATAGACCTGGTGGATTTGCTGTTATGCCTTAGCACCTGATTGCTTAAAGGCTGAATGAGGTAGAAAAAATAATCACTTCGATCTAAGGTATGTCTTAAAATCTTCATCCTTGTAGTTATAAGAACTGGACCAGGCCCTGAGGAACCTGATCTAAGTTGTTTCTGCTTTGAGATGTGGGCTGGACCAGGGATCCCCAAAGGTTGCTTCCAACCTGGATTACTGTATGATTCTGTGAAAAAATTAAGAAGAGAAACAAATCTCTTCTCTGGAGGCTGGATGTTAAAAAATTTCCCTATTTGTTAGTTATTCAAAACTCTTTTTAAGTTTTGCTCGAGTGTTTCCAGCCAGGGAAGCTATAACTTGAGCTAGTCAGCTTCCCCAAGATGCAGCAGGAGAGTTTGGTGACACTTGAAAACTGTAATTTAAGGGAAATATCACTTGTAAGCCTTACTTGAAAGTCCATTTATTGTGTTTCATTAATAAAAAAATCATAATGCATTTAATTGGAGCTCTGTTTTTACAGACTCTCCTTATGTAAAGCCCTGTTTAACATGAAACATCTCTTGAAATTCTAACTTTAATAAAAGTTGTGCTTCAAGGCAGAAAACCAATTACTGTAATATCCTTAAAGTGCATTTCTTTCGTTTGGCCAAAATGTTCCTTAACTTCAGGTATGAAACACTGGGCCACAGAGTTATGTTGTGCTAAATTGTCCTGAGACACTTCAGGGATTTTAAACTTCCCCCCAGATGTGTATTTTACCTTCTACAGCTGTAATTACTATTTTAAAATGTCATTATTTATGTCTAAGCAAAATAGGGTGATATGATAGTATTTGCCTTTGATGATGTATTTTTAATTCAAATTCACTTTTCCTAGTATTTCTGTTGCTTGAAATTGAATCTGTCATTATTGCTGACTGGTAGAGCAACCTGGGAAATGAACTCTAAAGAGAAAGCGGGTCTGCCAAGAATTTGCAAAGTGTCTGACGAATTTGGGGCATTTTGGGTCTCCAGGCAGAGGCACGTGCCATTCTTGGTTGCTTCTGAAAGTTTTTGCCTTTGTTTCTGGTAGTGCTATATTGTTCAATATACGATGATCCAAGTGCTTTATTTTTGAAGTGTTCAGCTTCAGTGACCAGCTTCATATTAATGGCTTGAAATTCCCAAAAGTTACTGAATACAAGAAGGGGGTGTCTGGCTTGGGAAGTTTGGATCTGTAGTTGCTGGAGGCAGGGAGGGAAGGCTGGGGACTGTTGCTCTGTGCTGTACTTAATCTTGTGCTCTCCCCTGGGTATCTGCCCCTTGTGATGCTGGAGGCAGGTGCCTGAGCTGAGTCTATTTCGTGCAGAATAGAATTGTACAAAAGACAAACTTCTTATTTGGGAAAGGAGGTCATCGTTTATCCCTGCCTGTTGGGAGGGAGCTGGGAAGGGAGACAGTTTGCCTCCCCATGCCCAAGCCCACTGTGCAGGCAAGCCCTGGGGACACAGCCTGCAAGCCTCTTCGGCTCATGTTTAATATTTTGCACTGACCTAAAGTGGTTGATGTGTACTTTCACGCGAGGTGCAGGCGTGTTGCACACGAAGATGACACTGACCCAGTGACAGGTCTTGATCCTCCCACAAATAACAGCAACAGGATGTTAAAGGTTTCTTGCGTGAGCTGGGTTTCCTTATCCCTGCCAAATGCCATTTGTGTTTTTTTTGCAAGACGTGCAGCTGGAAGTGGATAAATAAGCCCGCTTTGTGAATATGAAGAAATGTGTTTGTTTAGACCACCTCCCTTATAATTTTTACTTTTTATCTGAGCCGTAGGACCGCTTAGTTATTTTTTTATCCTGGGCCTTTTTGCCTTACTAGGGAATCCATACGTAATTACCTGTAGCCATGCAAGTCTAATAAGGAACAGAATAACAATGCCATAATTTTAAAAACACTCTTGGGGTCAAAAGTTCTTCTGGAAACACTGGGAGAGAATTTCAGCAAAAGCATTAGCATTGAGAAGGAACAGGAAGCATAACTCAACAATTAAATGTGTGCAGAGCATGGGGAGGGACCCTCATTACTTGGAGGGCTTGAGCGTTCATTCCCATTAGGGCACTGCAGTCTCGGAAGAGGTTGCTGAAACACAACACACTCCTCAGACGGCACTGCATGGCTGGAAAAAAAAGCAAGAAAGAGCTTTTGCTGGCAGAAATCTGCTTTGCAATGAAATGTGGGGGGAGAAGGTGAAGAGCTCGGTGGTGGCTAGCCCTTGTCCTGGAGAAGGATTTAATAACTCCTTTCCTCTTCATGGTGAGGGTTGGCAATGTTGGCAGATCCTGCTTTGTGTCAGGTTGCCCTTGGAAGGGGCAGGCGAGGGCAGGCTCCAGCTGCACCTTAGCATGGCTTGGAGCTGCTGCTTGGCTATAAATGCTGCTGTGGTGGGTTGACCCTGGCTGGAGGCCAGTTGCCCACCAAAGCCATTCTGTCGCTGCCCTCCTCAGCTGGATGGGGTGGAGAAAAAATATAAGGAAAGGCTCATGGGTCAAGACAAGGACAGGGAGGGATCACTCACCCATTATGGTCACGGGCAAAACAGACTCGACTTGGGGAAGAAAAATCCATTTAATATCGACTTGGGATCAATTTAATTTGTTACTAATCAAATCAGAGTTGGATAATGAGTAATAAAATCAAATCTTAAGACACCTTCCTTCCACCCTTCCCTTCTCCCCTGGCTCAGCTTTGCTCCCCGTTTCTCTCCCTCTCCTACTGATGGGTGCAGGGGGATGGAGATAGTAGGGGTTGTGGTCGGTCCATCACACGCTGTCTCTGCCGCTAGGGAGTTAGGGATTTGGACAAGAGAAAATGACAAAAATATTTGGGGACCAAATCTTGTTTGCGCAGCGTGGCTGCTGTTGTGTGGTTTCCAGAAGCCACATCACACTAAAGTAAACATTTGCAATTCTTACTGCTGGGGGGATGTTCAGTGATGGGCTGATGATGGTGGTGTGTCACTGGCAAGGGCTTGGGGAAGGAAGGTGTGGGCACACATTGCATGAGTCTGGGGAGGAGGAAGAGTGTTGAAAGGCGCCCAGGGACATGGTGTTACTGGATTACTGTTTTTCACACATTCTAAAATTCACCTGTCAAGGAGATGTTAATGTGAAGGTGTTCTTCAGGTCAGGAGGGAGACCCTCAGTGGCATTTGCGTCCTTCCCTGTGCCTGGCTCCCAGCCCTTCTGGGCCACTTCTGCTGTCTCCATCTTAAAGGCAAGCCCAGAGAAAACTCTTTCACCCAGAGGACAGTACTCTGAAGGTTTCCCGGTAGATGTGATGCAGCCTACAAACTGTGAAACATCTCCTGTTGCTTGGGCTTGTGGAAGATAACCTTTTTGACTTGACCATAAATATCAGTGCAGACAATGCCCAGAGTTACGATTTTTGCTCTTCCCGTGTGATATGTTTGCAAGCCAAGTCAGCAGAGTAATAGAAACACAAGTTTATCTGCAGTACAGGTTCTGCACCGTCTTTGTTTTTGTGAATGAGGGTTTTTCCCATAAAGCAACAGATACAGTACAGACTGTCTCTCCTTTGGCTGTTTGGATAACTGCCCAGTTTTGAAGGAGATGAACTGCCTTTAACAAGCTAAAAATAACCCCCTCGTGGCACTGGAACAAGAGACTTGCTGTCACAGCCATGCGGTTCACATATATTAACAGAAGGATGATAAAGGCTGTAGGATTTGAGAGTCAGCATGAATGTTGTATCATCACATCTGCAGTTTGTTTATCTGCAAATTCTTGAATGTGTACACAGTCTAGTCTCAGTTGGGCTCAGTTAAAACTCATCTGAGATGAGCTGTGCTTGAATAAATGCAGCCTATATGATGTATGAGGCTTCAGATCCATGATTCAGGTATGAAACACACTTAATACATACGTATTCCATGTCCTCTTGTGTACTTAGGATGATATGAAGTGTGCGTTGGGAGCTGAAATCCAAATCTCTCCGCCAGCTGTGTCATGGGAATGCTCTCTGCAGCTGTGGTTTGACTTGGGTATTAGGAAGGTCTTGCTTCGTTCTCAGGAGGGTTGTTTGTTTTGAGGACTGTTTATTGCTCTCTTTGACCCTCACCGTGAGTTAAAAGGTTGTCATTAAAAAACTCCAAAAAACCAGCAACCTGAGAAAAAATGTATTGTTTTGTCATGAGGCATAGGCTCAGGATTTGCACTAGCCCACTGACCATTTATGATAGAAAATAACGGAGGAGCCCAGCCAGCTTTCCCACAACTTGAGTTCCATGTTTGTCTCCTCTGTTTACCAGGACCAATCTTCTGTGGCCTGTCTGCAGCACATGGAGACATCTCGTGGGCAACGACTAAACTGCATGCAAACGTGTCATGCATGCTTTTTGATATTTGGGGGTGAAAAACGGGGTAAAGCATAAAAAAAGAAAACAGCAGTGACGTGTTTTTGCATCTTTGAGAAGCATATGCATTTGATTTGCTTTAGCTTGGAAGTTGTTTCTGGTGAAAATCAATATATTGCAGAAGAAGTATGATCTGGTCCAGAAAGGATTGGGAACTGGGAGCATCTTTCTGTTTCTGAGGCATGTGTTACCTGTGATACCTGTTTCTTGGAGATCTTAGTTTCATTAACCACTTCCTGCATTTCTTCTTATTTAAAAGGATATCTTTGAAGTCTGGTCTCTTCAAAACATTATTATTAGTTTTAGCAACTGTTTGGAAACCTGAATATGAAATCTGCTTTGCTTAACCGCAGTCGTGACCATAAATACATCATTGTACCAGTGAGTCTTCAGAGACAGCACAGCTGGGATGCTGACACATCCAGAACCTGCCATCATCCTCTGGGCCATGGTGAGCACATCGGGGCTCCTGGTATCAAGCACATTGATGGAGGTTTTGGAGTGTCTTGTACAAAATAAATAGCGGGTTCTGGAAGGTGAGAGTGACTCAGCTCTGCCATAGTGCGTTTCCAGTCTGGTTGCTGAGGGTACATGGGCAGATATTGCGGCGGGCTTTGTGCTGGTGAGTGCCGGATTATGTTTCATGTACAGGTTTGTGTGGGACTACTCTGTAGACTTGGTAAAGAGCAATAAAAATTTGGGTTCTGTACCTCCTGAAGCTGACAGTAAAGTCCTTTCTAGCAACTACAGCATCACAGAGGCTTGGGGTGGCTTTTCAGTGCAGGCATTTGGTAGAGTGTTAGACCAGGCATTCTTAGAGACCACTTTAAAGGCTTTTGTTATGTTTATTTGGCATTTCCACCTATTCAGAAAGTAAGGCAGCTCCAGTTCTTGGCTGTTTATCAGATTTCCTGATCTCCTGCTGCACATGAACCTAGAGTTTTCTAACACATTATTTAGAATTAGGTAATGGAGGCATAGGTTCCCATCCCCTTGCCCAGGCAGGAGAAAGCCCAGGCTGCACCTGGTGGTACCAGCGTGGGCAGTTCCCAGACAGGCTGCTGGGGAAGGTGGATGGTGCTTTGTTTCACCAGCATTGCTAAATTTAGCCCAAATGTTAGCCTTCCAGGAGCCTTGCTAGTGGTGCCTGCCCTGTCTGCCCCTTCACCTTTGCACTGGGGGAAAACCTGCAGCACCAGGTTTTTCTAAGATGTCAGTTAAGGTACTGAATTAGAGCTGGCTTGGGGGTGATGTTCCTCCTCTTTTCATCCATCCCTGGCTCGGTTTGGATCTCTGCATTTGTGCTGTGACAGGGGAGCAGCAGTGCAGTACCCTTTGGAAGAGGACAGTCATAGAATCACAGAGTCCTGTAAAAATGATTAAATCTGGGTTTAATTTGGTTCAGCCAAGGTCGTTAGGAGGTGCTGTGTTTTGGAAAGGTGCCCCTGCGTGCTGCAGCCCCTGATGCTGTGCATCCTGGCTCATCCTGCTCTTCCCAACATCCATTGTACGTGCCCTGAAACAGAGCAGTAAGCTGTGGAAAACTCAGTGCTGGCCAAGATTAGAAAACCCATGTCCTCTGCATCGTTTGCAGTGTTAATTCTGGTAAATTATAGTGCTGCAGTTTGTAATTTATCTGGGAGATGGATTCAATTAAATTGAAAAAGAGCTAATTTAGAAGTGAAGGTATTTTACTTTCTGTGCAAGCTAAGGGGGCCTGTGGAGCTCCCTGCCTACCAGACACATTTAAAGCTTAAAGCATGCTGTGCTCCAGAAAGCAATAAATAATTGCACAAATAACCAGAACAGCCAGAATTATAGTAGATCTTTGAAGAAAATCTCCAAAACTTTTGGAAAGGTTAAAGCCTCCGAGGCATCAGCTGGTGTGGAGGGACTGGGAAGAAAGACTTTGTGCGGGGACCAGGTGATGCCAGGTTTGCATCGGGCGTTTGTGCCTTTCTCTGAAGCGGCTGGTGGTAGCTGCTCCGGGAGACTCGTGGGGTTCATCCTGCCCGCTGCCCTACAGACAGCAGCATCGGGCTGTTCCATGATTAACTGTTTGGGGTAGTGCTGCTTAAGAAAAAGCCGTCCCATGGAGCTTGTGCAGGGGCACGGCTGTTCCTCTGTCACGGTGCTGTTTCCAAGAAGAGCAGCGGACTTGCTGATGGACTTGCTTTGCCAGTGCAGGTAGGGCTGAATTTGGTGTGGCACGGTCTAATTCTCACTGTTTCTCTCTGTAACTACAAGGTTAAACTTGTCTGTGTGCTGCTAGCGCTCCTCCTGAGCAGGGGAAGCCGTCAGGCTGTGCCTTGGGAAGGTGGATGGGCTCACTGATGGGAAAGGCAGCAGCTTAGGAGCTCCACAACAGCAGCAGTAAAGCAGTTTGCTTATTAAATTGTATCATCCCCTGTGTGCCGCCTTGTTTTTGTAGATCGGCGATGATTGCCAAGCTGCTTGCGGTTAAACAATGCAGACACTCATAATCCTGCTCCTCATCTCGCCTAATTAAGGGCCTGGTCATGCTGGAGCTTTGCCCGAATGAGGACTCTGGGGGCAGTTGTTCCTTCTGGTGCAGTGCCAGGACCGCGTGTCCGTGATAGCTTCGTTCCCTTTGAAATCAATTGAGATGTCACCATCGCTTGATCCTGGAGCTACTTAATGAACTGGCAAAATGGGCTCTATTTTTAGATCTGCCTTCAAACTACTGTGCGCATTAAAGCTCCCCTTGTCCTTAACGCCGGGGAGGGTATTGGGCAGGATTTATTGGTTTAGCTTAATAAAAGGCGTACAGAACTGAAATAATAAGCTCCGTTTCCTTGAAAGTGAGGAAAATTAAAATGGCATGGTGAAATCCGGGCAGCCGCCTCAAGACAGTAAAGCGATATGTTCATGTGTGGCCAGAAGGATAAGGTGGAGCTGGGTTTTTTTTTTTCCTCGTCTGAGTTTCAAGAGAGCCAAAGATTACAGACACATGACTTTGGGGAGTTTTTGCAAGCTTTATGGATTGGATTTCTGAGTGTTTCCAAAGTAGGGTAAAACTCTTGGTTGTTTACTGGATGAGCTCAACAACTTAAAAGAATATTTACTTCATTGCAAAAGTTAGTGTCTTCCCCTATATGTGTATAGTTAGTGTCAGAAAAGTATTCTTGCTACAATAGGAAATAAACACAGACGTAGGTAATTCAGATGTTTTTACTTCTCGTTGCAGTCTGAAGCCAGGTTGGATAAAATGTAATTTTATCAGGAAGTCGCTGAGAGTGCTGTGAGGCTTTCCCTGGCATCAGTGTTGGCGCACACGTGCCCTTCTTGGGATCATACGTGGGGTTCGGGGGCTCGCTATCTGTTTGCAGCCTCCAGCAGCAGCGAGCTGAAGGGACAGGGCACGTTGTTTTAACATGAAGCGTCAGTTGTCTCCTGTTCTTCCCCTCACCACTCTAGATGGAGATGTATGTAATTGCAGAATGCGTTTCTACTTGCTTCTGTTGCATGGTCAGCATAAATAAAGCTAAAGAGCTCCAAACCAAACCCAAACTGCATGTAGTAGAAACACAGGATGTACTGAATGGGTCAGTCTTGAGCCCAGGCTCAGTGTGGAAATTGGCCGTAGCAGGGGCGATTTTGATATCCCTCGGTACGCTGATGCGGACTGGTCCCCTATTTTCCCCATGCTCTTAGCTGGAGGAAGCAGCCCAGCTTTGAACTGGACGTTGTGTGGTCTCTTGAGGTGTAACTGCCCACGTCCATGCGCTCTGCAGAAACAAAACAGCTCTGCAGCTCCGGACCCGAGCTGGGTTGTGGTCAGCTCCGGGGAAGTGAGGTTGGGCCCATCCCTGTCTGTGAGGATGGTTGAACAGCGTGCCCAAAAAACTGGTTTCTTGGGTTAGGAGTACCCATTGTTTTCTCCATCCCTGTGCTTTGACTGTTTCTCCGCCAGAGTTAACATTGCTCCTGAGTACTGTTTCTTACGCCTTTAAAACCACAAGCTCTGAGATTGCTGTGTGTTTGTGCAACTGATTTCTACCTTTCTACATCAGATGCATTCTCACTTATAAAATGTATTTTCACTTATAAGATATATTCCAGCAAAACTTTGTGTGATCCAGGAATTCCCGGTCCACTTCTAAACAGTTCTTCTGGGTATGAGAGATCTCTCAAGATCGTAGGGACAGTTGGTGATGGGTTGTGGCCTAATCACTGATGGTTTGGCTTTCTTGGATGGGTTTTTTGATTTTATTTCTTACATTTTTTTCTGTCATGAGTCCCTCACTAGGATGGCCAAATTGTGAGTTGTGGTTTTCTCAAACTGATGTAGTTATTTTCTTCTTTAGATGAATCCTATTACATGGAGCTGTGAGCTGCAAAGCGTTCAATACTAGAAGTGGACTCTGAAGTAGTTGCTGCAATGATTTGAAAAATCAACAAGAACTAGCTAGGATGTGCCGACGATGTGCAAACGTGTAGCTGTTCATGTCGAAGGGGGAGGAATAAAAAAGCGGTTTCCAATCCAACTTCCTGTTATCTGCCAGTTTTATCTTTTCCTGAAGCTTTTACCCTTTAAACTGAAATCACAAAGTCCAGATTATGTGAAGAAGATATTTTGGCTTTCTTGGTTTGGGGATAAGAGGGACTGGGAGGTGGGAGGCAGGTTCTCAGGAAAATCCTGCTATATTTTTGAGCTTGGCTAGTGGAAGTAGAAATTATTCTAACAGTAAGAGTATTTGGTCATTTGGGTAGGATTTTTTTTTTTTTTTTCAAACTCACTTCCAGCGGTTTATATAGCACATTATAAGTATAATGCAATCAGTAAGTAGTTGTATTGGAAATTTTGTCATCCTTGCCGTGAGCTGTCTGAATAATCACAGAGGAGATGTATAATGGGTGATGAGGTGAAAATGCAAAAGCATTAGGGTGTGTGGGGAGCGTGTCGAGGATCACTGTGTAGCAGCACATCTAGGAAAATGCGACGGCTATATCTCAGTAAAGGAAGCAGTGAGTGGGAAGGGTGACCCCAGGGTCTTCCACGACGCATGGATGAGGAGAGTCTTTGTGGGCTTTGCCTGTGGGCAGCTCTGCTCATCCCTGACCACATGGGAGCAGGATGCGGGGTGTGTGTGTGGCTGTGCTGCTGTGCCTTGTCACCCTGTATTGTCACCTGCATTTGGGCAAGCATGGGGGGCAAACAGACTCCTCCTGCCTGATGCGTTTACTCAGGGAGGTGAGGTTGCAAGTTCACATGTGAATTTAGGTTGAGCATTTCCAGCCTTTCTAGTGCTTAGCTGTGTAATCTTCCTAACATTCTGTTAAATTAGCTTTTCATCCATTATGCGTCGGCATTCAGCTCAGGACACTAACAATAAAATCATGCTTTTTAACAGTGGTTTTCTCTATAAAGATGTGATGTCTCTGGAAGCTTGCTGAGCTGAACAAACCGCTATAAAAGCTACGTTAACATTTTGTTAAAATGCATGTGGAAGCACCTGAACAAGTTGCTGTGGATGCTGGAGATGCTCCTGGGGCATTGGTGTGGTACCCTGCAGAGGATCCCTGCCCATAAGGAGCTGTAGGTGTACCTGTCAGTAGGACTGACAAGAATGTCCAAAGGCGTGGCTGGAAATTACTTACAGAAACATGTGCTGGCTTAATACAATGACATGTTTGGAAAAAAAAAGACAATGTGCAGGGGAATTTTTGTCCCCTACTAAAAATGAGAGGAATTCCATCAACTTCTCTGATTTACAAGTAAATAAGTTGGTTTTGGTTTGGTTTTCTTTTTTCTGTTTTTTTAGATGATGGAAACTGAGAAGTGTCAAGATCCAGCTTGTGCAGAAGTGTCCAAAGGAAACAACCAGAGTCCAACCCTGGGAAGTGGCATACTGAAGTACAGAAGTCGGTCCCAAGGTAAAGCCAGGTTGATAAAAGATAGCAATAGTA
This sequence comes from Eurypyga helias, assembly GCF_000690775.1. NCBI lineage: Eukaryota > Metazoa > Chordata > Aves > Eurypygiformes > Eurypygidae > Eurypyga > Eurypyga helias. The sequence continues at coordinate 72,645 of NW_010226319.1, forward strand.
AGGTCTTTATGTTGTGTATTTATTTTAGCTCTCTAAAATGAGATAGGTTTTCTTTCCTTTGGAGATCGTAATAGTTAATTTGGAAGGAAAATCATAGCTGCAGAATGTTTGCATTCAGCCTCGTGAGTTGATTCTTTGTATGGACAGACAGACGATGCAAAATTTGGAACTTCTTTCTTTTTTTTTTTTCTTTCTCTTCTCACTCTTTTCTAACATTTATATTCTCTGTATATTTCAGTGTGCTCTAATACTGAGATCAGGGACATGTTTCAACATGTCATCGCCAGAATACCCATTACAGTGAATAGACCTCAAATTTTCTGTTGCTTTATCCCCAAGTTTTAACAGTCATCTGTGTGCAGAGCTCAATCGCGTTCTCATCCCTAACACTCTCCAAGTCTGCCTTCCTCCTGTGTTCACCTTAATTTCTATTTACTGTGATATTTTTAGCATCCTCCAGGGAGCTCCCCTGCCTGTAGCCCCAGTGGTCGTGTGTTGGTGGTCACGGGGAATCCAGCCCCAGTTCCTCTGAGAAGCATCCCTCAGCCTGGTCCCAAGCCTGGGCTGCAGCGTGGCAAGGGAAGCTGCATTCAGGGATGGACAGATAACACAGAAATGCGGCTGTTCTCCTAGAAGAAAAGTGATGGAAAGGATTAGCTGTAGGTGCCAGGAGGGTTTGGGAGTGAAAGGAGTGCAAGGATGCTGGGTCCTGCCTGGGTAGCTCTCCTGGTTGTGTGCAGCTGTGGCACCCTGCATGCCCAGGGAAGGGAAGCTTTAAACCAGACACAGTTTCAAATACCAAAGCAGGGAACGGATTTAAATTGCAGTCTGAGCAGCCGGTACAAATTCTGCCTATGGGTGCAGTGGCAGAATTACTTAAATGACAAGTGGGTTAAAAGTGGCTGTCCCAGGTCTGTGCTCCATCCCTCCTGGTGCAGGCAGCAATGCTTGTACAGCCTCCGAGCCGAGAGGAGGTGGCAGAAAACAGTTTTGGGGCTCCCCTGGAAAATTTGCAGCAGGTGTCCCTCAGCCCATGGCTTGTGAATCTCGTCCCCAGGGTAAGGACGGAGACTGAAAGGGAAAGCGGAACTGCGCCTTTATGTAGCAGCTCCAACTTTACGTTGGTTTAAAGTCATCTTAAGAACACATCATGAAATCCAGCTTGTGCGAATTTGGCTTTGTGTCTTGGGTTTTCTTCTGTAAAAAAGGGGTTAATGGCCCCTCCCTGCATGGTGGGGAAATAGCAAGGATAAATGTGTGGGAACTGCTGTGACTGGGGGTCCTGTGGGGACCTTGGAGAAAATGAGAATTGGTGCAAGGAGCAGGGTATGCTGCAGCTAATTACAGGATGTCCTTCAAGACAAATAATTCTGTTTGTTACGTGAACTCTGCACTCTTCTCCTTTTCAAGACAACTAGGATCATTGCCAGAAGGAAAGAAAATAGCGTTTATTTGGCACATTTTTCCTTTTCCATTCCAGAAAAATTTCCCTCAAAGTGACATGACACCTCCAGAAATGAATACTGCTACAGTGTCAGGTCTTTTAATTTTAAATAAATGAAGCTTGAGAGCTTAGTGCACTGGCAAGTTCCATTGGGTGAGAACAGCTGAATTTCTTTTCTGTCCCTGAGCTACCGGATCAATTATCTGGTATTTTTGCTACCATGCGTAACAGCGCTGAGGAGTTCCGCCTCACCGAAAGGTTGTGGAAAACCTGTGACAGCAGGATAAGTTTTCTGTTGAGGATGATCAAAACTAGCTTCTAACTGCCCTGTTGGGAACTGCGTTGTTTTAAGGCACTGTTTAAGTTGGGATTTGCAGGAGACGATCATTGCATGCTGGCAAGAGGATAAAGCAGCTCTGACGTGTTTGTGAGACGTATTTCTGTGGTTTTCCCTAGGTGCCGGATCCCGCTTGGAGTCCGTGGGAGAAGATGATGAGCTGACAGTGGAAAATGGGGAATCGAATTATGAAATAGCGGTGAAATATTCCCGGGGTGGAAGAAAACACTCTCTGCCCCAGCAGCTGGAGTCAGCAGGAGCCAGGCAGGTGGGTGGAAAGGTAGGGCCGACTCTGAGCACCTCGCTGTGCTCGGTCCTTTGGGATCTGTCTGGAGCTTATGGAGACGAGGGCAGTGAAACGAGGCCATGCAGGTACATCACTGGGACTGAAACCAGGCCCGGACACCAAAATGGGATGCATTGGCCACCTATGGAGAACGTCCTTACCCTGAGGATGGTGAGGGAGGACTACTGCTTGCTGTGGCCAGGAGGTCCTAAGGCTGATCTTACGAGTTGCATTTCTAGAGATCTGAGGGCTAAACAAAAATCCTACTTCTATTTATTTTAATGATTTGATGATGTAGTCTTCCCCACCCCCACACCTTTTTTTTTTTTTTTAAAGCAGATAAGGACTTCAGTATATCATGAGGCTACCCTTAATCTTTTTAATTTGTGACTGGTACATTACAAAATGATCCTACTGTGCGAAATGAACATTACCGTGGCACGATTCACTTTGACTGTAATGAGCTGGGATTTTAGGATTTCATCCCTTGAACATTTTTATGAATATATCTGTAAGATACCCCCCCCCACTTCCTTGACACACAATTTTCCCGGCATGACATCCCAGTGCCTGTGCCAGACAATCAGAGTGACTTCCCTTGTTTGCTGATGTTTGTTAGGACTACCATATCGTGAAGAAATCCACCCGTTCCTTCAGTGCCGCCCAAGTGGAATCTCCATGGAGACTGACCCAGCCGTCCATCATTTCCAACATTGTTCTGATGAAAGGGCAAGGCAAGGTGAGGATTTCTGCATGTGGCTGGTTTCTCACAGGTAGCAAGAGCTGGTATTTAAGGGGTATGTCCAGTGTCCCAGGAGTTCCAGCAGCTCTCAGGTAGCCAATAATAATAACAGTAATGATAAACAAATCCCATTTTTAAATGTAAATGCCAAAGTTACACCTGCAAAATATGGAGGAAGCGATGTTTGTGCCACACACTTGACATGGGGTGGCTTTCATTCTGATTTGGTGCATCTGGTCATTACTGAGATATCAAATATTAATAATGGATCTATAAATATGTATGTTTATGCAAAGATGGAGCAGCTACAGAAGAGTACCTGTTTGCATGCATATTTATGGACAAGCATATTTTATCTCTGTGGAATCTGGATACATTAAAAAAAAATCACTGCAAATTAAGTGTTAAACCCAAAGACAGGCTCCTGGTTGACTGCTTGTCTGAGAGCACTGAATTCTCTGGGTCAAAGAGTCCTCTTTTCTCCCCCCTTCCACTAATGTGTTTGCACATTTGCTAGATACCAGCTGGCTGAATGCTAAGGGAAGATAGACAAGCATTAACCTAGGTGTATATTGTTTTCCCTAATCCAATCCACACTAGTATTCAAGCTGTCATTTAAATATGCTAAAAATATGCATGTCTTTTTCTGAAATACTCTTTAAATTCATCAGATGGATGTGTTTTGGACTTAAAAGACTTGTTTTGACTTTCAAGCTCAAATACAAAACAAATTCCTTGTTGTGCTTTAAGTTTAGCAAAGAAAAATAGTGACTTCTCTGGGTAGATTGACTCAAAGTTGCTATAACTCGCCTTGTTTTGGGAGCTTCAGGTCTTTTGTGACATTTCCAAGCTAATATTTCTTCATTTTTCACATATCTTTTTCCTTGAGCCCGTTTTTCTCATCAGAATTAGGTTGTTTCTCCCTGTGGGATGACCCACCCTCTCCTGCCTTTCTGCAGTTAGCTGCAAGACGTTAGGAAGCCGATGGGAGCATACCAACTCTAGGGATCGTGAACCGCCTGGAACAGCTGCCGTTTTGGGTACCTTTCACCCACTTTTTGGGCAGTCATCTCTCCTAGGGGTTACACTGCATCCAGTTTGTACAGTAGTGTTGGCTTTATTGTCTCCGTGCGAACCTGGGACTTGAGGAGTGTTCCCACAGAGTGGCTGTGTTGGTGGCTGGGAGCCAAGCCCAACTTGAGACTTCATCTCTCGTTAGATCTTCAAGGGGTGGTTTTCTGCGATGGGGTGGCAGCGTTTCTTGGGATAGGTGGGCTAATGTGGGAACCGCTGCAGCCCTGTTTCTCCTAACCCACCCCACTAAGTCGTGAGGAGAACGTCTGTGTCCGTATAGGGGAGTGCCAGGATTCTCCTGCTTTCTGTAGGTTGCTTTGTAGTTGATAATTACCCAGTAAACAGTTGAGTTAGTGTTGCACAGGGGAGCTAGGATGCTTCCTTTGTAGAAATGAGTAACATCTTATCAAATTACTAGAAGCTCATAACAGCGGTAGTGAACTTCATATTGACGGAGTAAAACAAAGCAGCTGGTGGTTGTATTGGGTTGTAAACACAGTGTTGGTGCCTGCCCTGGCAGCATCCCTCAGCTGGAGAGCACTGCCCAAGGCACTAATAACAACTGTGGCCTCAGATCACTGAAGCACAACAGTTTCCACTTCCCTTGTCCACCTGGTCAGTGACTTTATTCTGTAAAACACACGTACAGTGGTGACAAGAGGACACATACCGCGGGGATGTATCAAGGAAGTGATTTGGGTGGGAAATAACCCCGCAGAAGGGTGAGAGGTTCATTCTGCTGCGCTCCTCTGATCCCTGATCAGCTTCTCAAGATGGTCCCGGAGCCAGCCAGGGCAGTACAGGGGCAAGAGCTAACAGATGGAGCCCCGGGGAATGTATTATCTAGATTTATTTAAATACAACATGGTACATGTCTCCAGAATAATTAAAAATGTACATGTGCATGGCAGCACGGCTCCCCCCTCTTCCAGCTCCCTTCCAGCTACATTCCTGACATTACAGCACTGACCTTATGTCATGTTCTTAAGCTTTTCTGTTTTCCTGAGGAAATGCAGGATCTGTGACAGCAGGGAAAACTACAGTTAATCCTGGATATAGGTCTCAGGGGTGGGAGTCTAGTGTCTGTCAGTATAAGAGCAATGTGTTACAGGTTTTTTTAAATAGGAATAGGGTAACATAAAGCCAGTATTTAAAGATTGAATAAATTTAGAAACAGCACTTTTGCCTTTTAGCTGATAGGTTTTTTGGGCTGATAATTGTGTAGGTTTTAGATTAAAAGTGAATGCAAGCGGAGGGAAGGATGGCAGTGCCATTCAGCAGCAGCACCTATGAGGTTTTAATCTTTTCTTTGTCTTGTATGTTATCGGCAGTCTGTCTCACACAGGTGGTAATAGGGTAAGGTGCCAGCTGTGCGTCTTCTCCCTTTTCTGTAGGGTCTTGGATTCAGCATTGTGGGAGGTCAGGATTCTGCTCGCGGACGCATGGGGATTTTTGTGAAGACTATATTCCCAAATGGAGCAGCGGCTGCTGATGGAAGGCTTAAAGAAGGTATGGTAGGGAGAATCCAACTGCATATAAAGGGCCACAGTGGAATATTATTTCAGTCCAGCATAAAAATTCAAGTACAGCTTTATTTAGGCACCTGGCCATCAGCAAGAGGCTGTGGAGGTTGTCACACACCCTATTTGTCCATCCTGGAGAAGATCATTCATAGCAGTTAACTTGATTATATTGCATATTGAGAAGGGGAAACCGTAGCGTTATGGGTTTTTTTCCCCCCCTTCCTCTTCAGTGAAATTTATTTGCTGGAGCCATAAACTGTACTTCTTCAGTCGGAGAGTGTCATTGATGGCAGTGAAATGTATCTGTCCAACCAACGTGTGGCTTAAAGGTGCTGGTCGGGGAAGGGGTTATACAGAGGGACATGCTTGGGAGAGGCTGTTTTGGACCCTTGTGCTCTCTTGAGCCTCCTGGTGTGATTTTGATATGACAGGAAGTCATAAACAGAAAAAGGAAAAAAGGACAGGATTGACAGATCACCCAACTTGTTGGAGAAGTAGATATATCCTGATTTAATTACTGCTTTTCCAGTCTTGGTCTCTGAGCTGGATATATAGACTGCTCTGTGTGTGTTTGCACCCCGGTCCAAGTGTTCCCAAGCCAGCCAGACTCTTGGCACTGTGGGAAGTACAGGGTGACCGTGAGCTTAGAGCGGTGGTTTACAACTCCTCTGCAGGGGTTGTGTTACTTCTGTTCCACAGAAGGCTGCTCCTGTGTTACTTCCCTCTCAAGCTGCTCCTGTGTTATTTCTCTCCTCATATCATCATTCCCCTCTTTACATCTCATCACACTCGTTGTGTTTGAGGCCGCTTTTGGTGCCAACTCTCACACTTGCTGTCAGAGGGAAGCTCGCGTCCCTGCAGCATAGGTTGTGCACTCGCCACGGGAAGCCAGTAAGTAGCAGCTGTCCCATAAACCCAGCAAGTCTTTGCAGGCTATCCAGAGCTCGCTTTCTTTTTTTTTTTAACTTTACTGGGTCTAGGAAGGGAGAGGAGGGGTAGACTTGGCTGATGACATCGCGCCATCTGATTTTGCACAGACACAAGTAAGATTGCAGAAAGTGAATCTGGATCGTGCTCACCTTTCTCTTTCTAAAAACGAAGGTAGATCAACACGTCTGGGTGTAAGTAGTAAGACCCAGAGCCTGGAAGCAGGTAGAAATGTGATGGGACGTGTTCGTTGGGGTGAGAAGGGCACTTGCCATCGCAGCGTGTGGCCTACTCTCTTCTCCGTCCGTGTGTGTTTAGTAAGAGGACACGTTTGCTTTCTGCATGTGGATGCAAGGTTAGTTTTCTCTGAACAGGCTTTGGAGTGATGTGCTGTAGTCTTTCACTTAGATTCTCATTTCTGCTGTTTATACTCACAACAGAAATGGATTTTTATAGTCCCTTCGGATTTCATGTTATGGGCATCTATTTTCAGACTTTAGTTAAAATCTGAGTGTTTTCAGCTTGTTAGTATGAGAATGCCAAGTTAAGGATCTCAGCTGAAGAACCGTCTTTACTCTGCTAATTCATCACTATTAACATGTAAAGGGACTAGGACAAGTGAAAATAAACTGAGAACAGTAAAAGGCTTTATATGGGGCAGTTAATTGGTATCATCATAGTAGCGGGTTGCCTCACATCCGGGAAAGGGGTTTTTGCATATAGCCTGCATGTTGCTGACTTCATTTTTTGTATCTGATTACCAGGGGATGAAATCCTAGAAGTTAATGGAGAGTCTCTACAAGGGCTGACCCATCAGGAGGCCATTCAGAGGTTTAAGGTAACACAGATGTACTACAGGAGAGATTCATGCTTCGCTTCGTTCAGTGCCCCTTAGCACCCTGGGCTTTATGTTCTTTCACTGCCACAAATGGCTGCACGCAGGTTTATGGGGAGATGCTGGCCTATCATGCCGCCTTACGGCTGTTCTCTGTTGTCTCGCCAGCAACTCAAGAAAGGAGTGGTGACCCTGACGGTGCGCACGCGGCTGCGCAGCCCGAGCCTCACGCCCTGCGTGACTCCCACCTTGCTGAGCCGCTCCAGCTCCCCCAGCTCCAGCGCCGGCGGTGGCACGCCGGTCCCTGGCCCCGATGAGGTGGGCGGTTCCTCCTCCAGCCGCAAAGGACCCGGCCCGAAGGACAGGATCGTTATGGACGTGACACTCAATAAAGGTGAGGGTCCATTGAAAAGGGCTTGGAGAACAAATCCCTGCGTCTTAGGGGAGTTTTTGGGAATAGGCTAGAGGCCCTAATATCCAGGATACCTACCCACATCCATCTGATCTTGAACCACAGGATGGGCGGTTCCTCCTCCAGCCGCAAAGGACCCGGCCCGAAGGACAGGATCGTTATGGACGTGACACTCAATAAAGGTGAGGGTCCATTGAAAAGGGCTTGGAGAACAAATCCCTGCGTCTTAGGGGAGTTTTTGGGAATAGGCTAGAGGCCCTAATATCCAGGATACCTACCCACATCCATCTGATCTTGAACCACAGGATGGGGGAAAACATCCTCTAATGCAAAAACCTTTGGAAAGTTCCCTCTTCCAGATTTTGCTGCTCTAGTGTCAGGACACTTTTACAGGTAGCAGTCAGCGTCCATGCTGCTGAAAGAGGGAGGCTGTGACATAACAGGCAAAATGTGGATCTGGCTGTCGGCAGCCCAAATGTCCGTGCCCATATACGGGGCAGCTCTGGGGAAGGCAAAGCCACGCAGAGTGCTCAGAATTGCCCAAATGAGCTGTTTGAACTCCTGCCTGAGGGTTGCTGTCATTATCAGTAATTGCACGAGATAAACTTGGAGCATATGCTCTGTGTGGTGGGACAAATACATCGATTTTAAAGACTTAAAATATGCTGATTTTAAAGGTTGGATTAAAAATTCGTAGGGAGAAGGCAAGATGTCCAGCAATTCCTATTTTAGGAATGCTGTTATCTGAAGAAAAGCAAAGGTGAAAGTGGACAGAGGCAATCACTGAACCAGAGATAATGCCTCACCTTTCTTTGTGTCTCTTTGCTGAGGAATACCATGGAGAAATTTAACAAAAGAGGGCAGTACAGTTGGCAGCATCTCTGTGCTCACGTTTCGTGCAGTAATTTTCAGTGACATCTTTATTGGATCGCTGCCCCCACTCCTTTGTGCCTTGGACCAGATCAGACCTTGTGCAACATTTCCAGGCGGTTCCCACGGCACACAGAAAGTTTGCTGGGAGTGATGGATCTCTGAAAACAGTCGGGATCAGATATTTTCAGTCCTGATTTCCACTGTTGGTCTTGGCTTCCTGACTGACTGCACCTATGGCCAGCCCTGAAACAATACATGAGTCTTGGTCTCTGATGGGATGTGGGAACACAAACACTTGTGTGTCCTGTGTGATTACAATCTGCTACTTTTCTTTGTATTTTTTGTTTTTCACAGAGCCAGGGGTTGGGCTCGGCATTGGTGCCTGTTGTCTCACGCTGGAAAACAGTTCTCCAGGGATATACATTCACAGCCTGGCCCCGGGATCAGTGGCTAAAATGGATGGCAGATTAAGGTTAGTTAAAGCCGAAGTATGCTGGAGTGGTTTTACAATAAAATGGATTGAGACTGTGTTTTCACCAATTGGTTGGTGTAACGGGGCGGGGATTTAGACTTGAGTTCACCAAAAAGAAAACATTTAAATAAAGACATTCCAAAGTGGCATTAAATATCCAGGAAACATTATTCTGTGTGCTGGAAGCAGCATGATCATTAAGGTTTGGGTTTTGTGTTTTTTGTTGGTTTTTTTTTTTTTAAATTCTCTATACAGAAAGCTGAACCTAATAGCACCCTTTGAGAAAGGGGAGCAGCAAGAAGTGCAGCCTCATGTCTTTTTATCAGAGCTGCAGCCAAAGACCCCACATCAGGAAGAAATTTGCAGAGCTCTTGTTAAAAGCTCAGTCACCTGAAACTCTTAAAAAAAGGGCTGAGGGAGGTGTTCTTGCAGCTGGCTGTGCCTGTGGCTTCAGCAGTGCCGTTCTGCCCTTACTGTCTGCCTGGCAGGATTGCTGCAGGCTGTCCTGCCCGTCTCATTTACCCTGTCGAGGAGTGTGGATGTCTTTAAGAGAGAGAAACGATCGTTCTTGGGGTTCCCTTGTGCCTTATGCTGGATTAAGCGACAGAAAGTTATTTGCTGTTCCTCTCCCAGAGGCTTCGTTTTTTAAAACCATTGGAGGAAATCTTCCACCTTTCTGCAT
>NW_010226319.1:82287-94574 GCF_000690775.1 Eurypyga helias
GAGGGACTGTGCTAGAGACCCGCTGGGACTGTGTGATCCGCACGGAACGCGTGGCGTGAGCACTGGTGCGGGGAGGCTGAGCAAATGCCTGCCTTTCACGTGGGTAGAGAGTGCCTTCTGTTTCCTTGCTCACCAGGAAAACTGTGATAGAGCAGTCTGATTTTTTGGAATAAGGGAAGAAGATGATTTTGTGGTGGCATCGCTGCCAAAACCCTTGAAAGTTCCTGCCATACAGAAATGTCTGTAGGAGACAATATTTAATGCTAACTTGATTTCTTGTAAGCCCCTTTGGAAAAGATTGCAGTGCTGGTTGTGTCTGTATGTAACAGCTGTATCCTTTATTAGGTTTAAGTGATTGATTATATCCAGGCATGCTTCCCAGATTTCTAGCTTGCTTCTTTTGAGACGTTGCTTCTGTTGTCCCATCAGCGGTTTATGGTTCCATAAGCCAAAACTTAATAGATGGTTTTGATTTTTGGAAAACTTCGTTAATCAAATACTGGCTTTGCAATGCCAGGAGCGGTTTGAACCCAGCTCCTCCGTATCTGAGCTCCCCCTCTCAGTGGTGTGCCTGCGTAAGCGACTGCATTTGTGTAGCTTCTGATAGCTGCATAAATCTAGAAAATGGGCTCAGCAGCGTCACAATAACACAACCTTTTGCCGTCACCCTTTTGCTGGTCAGCCTTTGCTGTCCCGAGCCTGTACAGAAGCACAACTTACTGAAGGCTGCCAGGCGCAATTGCCATTTTGCCTTCGGTGTGCAGACTCATGGGGCAAACTCATTTCCAGTGTCACAATTAGCCCAACATAAATCAGCAGGAGTAGATTGTTTGAGAGTGTCCATTTAAAGCAAATGCTTTAGTAATTATGGAGAATGCTTTAATGATATCCCTAGTTGATGATCTTTTCTTTTGAATAGTTCCAGATGTCTGAGCACCATGAGCAAGAGTTAAGAAATTGGGAAAACAAAACTAAACAATCTGTGCTTTTCTTTCAGAAGAGTTGTTTTTTTTATTTTTTTAAATTTTTTTTTTAATGGGTTCTATGTGTTAATTTGAAGCAAATACAGGCTTATCACACTCAATTTTTTCCTGGAGTCATTTAGTAGAGTCATATCTAAATCAAGAATTTCTTATCAGTGTTTGTGTTCAGTAATTCAATATGATGGGAAGGAACAGACCATCTGAATCTAATTTTTCCTCCCCTGTGCTCAGCAAGTATCTGAATGCAGAACTGGAGTTGAAGTTTGCTTTCACCCTGGTCCAAATGCAGCCAATTTTCCCTGTTGATTTAATAGGGTTTGTAGCACTGACGGTAAGTGCAGAAGGGATCTCCGGACCTCCCTCCCAAAGTCAACAGGACTTAAAGGATTCACGTCACTGGGAGCAAGAGCAAGACTGGCTTCTTTGCAAGTCAGACCTTCTCCAGACACTTGTATCTTTGAAAAAGCTTGGCCATCAGTTGAAAGCACAAATGTTTTTGTAAAAGGCGGTTGTGATTAACTGGCTCTGTGCCTCTCTGCAGTCGGGGTGACCAGATCCTGGAGGCAGATTCGGTGAGTCTGCGTCACGCAGCGTTAAGTGAAGCCTACGCCATCCTGAGTGAATGCGGTCCAGGTCCGGTTAGCCTGATCATTAGTCGGCATCCTAACCCAAAGGTGAGGAGAAAGTGTGTTCAAGTGTCTGGGTTGTTAATCTGGCACTGTAATTTGAGTCTTGCTGTTGGGAAAGCAGCAAATGAAGACCATTAGCTTTTTCTTTCTATGGCATGTGTTGTGCAAGATGTCAGGGTTGTAATGATGCCTTCCAGTTTGGTAAGTTGTAGCCGTGCTGGACTGTCCCTGCTGCTTTTCACTTAGTCACCCACTGATCAAAAGCAGTTTTCCTGGAACTACTCGAGTGAAGTGTTCCCATCTTTCTCAGTACTTGGACCAAGTGGCCATGCAAATATGGCACAAGGCCTCTTCCGCCTTAAAGTTAGTTTGCAGTCAGTTTGTCCTTGAGTAGAATGTAATTTTGAGCCAGGGATATAAATATCAACAGATTGAACTGATCAACTATAATAAAGTGGTAGGAATACTGTTTTTAAGAAAGTAAAATCTGTCCAAAGATCAAAGTTTTCCGTCAGGAATTAAAACCTGAGTATCTGGAATGCACTGCTACTGTGAAATCCTGTGCAAGGGCAATTTGGAAATAAGGCTGTGTTTACAGAGTGAGTATTTTCAAGCAATTTTTAAAAATTGATGGTAGAAGATAAAAGCCTTTTAACCAAGCTATAGGGAATAATAACTTCTTTTATTTCAATATTTCAAAGAATTTCATGAGTGTACAAAACCTTCCTGTTTAAACAGGAATGAAGCTGTAAAAATATTTGCATTAGTGGGTCCAGAGAGCTCTGACTTTTGAACTCGTAACTACAAATGGAGGCCTTAATAAATCCATATCTAGGAGAACTCAGGTTTCTTATTTTATAATTAATTGCGTATTTTCTCCTAAATCAAATATACAAACAATAGACAAATAGGGGTCTACTGCCCAAAGTTTATTATCATTGCTGTGAAGCCTTGTGCTGCTAAAAAGAAAGAGGCTGTAGTTCTGTTAGTTAAAGGTAAGCATGGAAGGGGTAAGGATTGGGCTTGTAGCCTAAGATAACAGTACTTCTAGGGAGTCTGTATGGTTTGGTTTGATTGCATTACCATGGCATATAGACTTTTTGGAGGGTCTGTAAGTAGCATGAAATTAAAACTCCAGGGAGTGGAGCCTGTCTCCTCTGTCCTTCATCTTGCTCTGGTGGTGGCTTGAAAGCTGATGAGTGACCAAATCAGGTATTTGCTGAGAAGATGAACTGAGTTAAACTAATTGCTTGCTATTACTCGGTAACAGGGTGAAACTATTAAGTGGCTCCTCTTACACTTTTCCATAAGTGATACTTAAAATGACAACAAATCCTTTGCCAAGAAATGGTAAGAAAAGCTAAAAGTTGAGCTGGAGAGACCCTAAAGCATTTTTTTCACCCAGGCAGTATTGAATCCACAATCCCTCATAGCTGGATATCTGAAGGTGTGTCCATATGGGGACCCATATTTATTGTTATGGCACTGTCACCCTTTTTCTGACAGCGTTGGGGGTCTACAGAATTATGGAGGGTATTTTACTATATTTTATTAGCTCTTAATAATACCACAGACTGCAGACTGTCGTTAAGAATTAGCTTGTCATTCTCCCGTTTGATCTGTGTGAGACACAGAGGATGCTAAAAATCGAGATTGGCAGAGCTTGCTGAAGTGTGGATTTTTGGTTAGCTTTAAACAAATACTGCAGTCTGCCCAGCACCTAGTTTTACCTTGTACCCACAGGTTTGGGTAAAGGTCCTGAAGCATACTCGCAGGGCTTGGTCCGTGTCCTGTAGGAACTCCCTGTGCCCCAGGAGCCTGGAGGCTTTTGGTTTGCTGTAGGGTCATGCCACAGGCTGAAAACAGGGATGTTTTCTACAAAGGCTCATGTTGTTTTGGACATTTTTATACTTAATGTCTCATTTTATGACATACAAAAGGTCCACAGTACACTTTGTTGCTGAATATGTTCACTTTGGTGTTTTCATCTACTTCCAAGAGAAATACCGCAAAATTTTCTTTCTTTTTGATATTCTGAGTGAATGTGGCATTTGAACTATGTATAAACTGCTGAGTTTGCTTAGGAATCTTTCAAATCTTCATGGTTCAGAAAGATTCAAGTTTCTAGTCTCTATTTATGCAGAATATTAATTCGTGTAAAGCAATGTGCATACAAATTATTTTTGACAGAATTAACTTGCTTTCTGTTTTTAAATATATATTCCTGCAGACTAGTAGTTCCTGTTATAAAATTATATGGAGTTTTCCAGTAATAAGAATTAAGTGCATGGCATTAATTCAGGACAAAATTAGCAAATATGGTAAACCAGTATTTATTCTTAAACCAGAGGAACATTAATTACCAATTACTGATTTAGGTTTTCTTTTTAAAAGCAAGGAGAAATGAAAATTAAAAAGACAGCTAATATCTCGGGAAGTCTGGTAATCTTCCGGTAGGTTAAGTGTAGAGTATCTTCTGTTGCTGATGTATGCATGTACAAAGCAGTCTTTGTCTATTTTAAAGTAATATTTTCTCAATAAATCAATGTACAGCACTTAATTGAGTTAAAATCGTGCTGTAATGGCTTAATTTGATTTCTTTAAGTCTGGTGCTGTTTTATTTGTTTGCGTAATGTGGCACTTGGACGTGGTCTCCATGAAGTCATCAGGCTTCTGCCTCCTGGTCTCTGCAGGAGAGTGGCATGGAGGGAGTCTGAATCAGGACTTAGGAGCTCTCAACTCCGTCTTCTTTATTGCATCTTTAAAATTAGTAGCATATCTAAAATGAATCGTGGTGGTATTTGTGGTGGTAAGTGGCCAGACTTTCTTTTTTCATTTCATCTACCCAGTTTGATCTCTGTCTTCTTCAGGTTTCTGAGCAGGAGATGGATGAAGCAATCGCACGTACTACCCACCGGGAGAGCAAGGATGCCAGCTCCTCTCATGTCACAGGTCGCAGCATCTTCTCTTCCAATATGTGTCTTCTTCCGAATACAGGAAGTTTAAGGCCACGCTTCTGCATTCCCCAGTGTCAATATTTTGAGGGCCCTCAAAACAGCACTAACAGTTTAGGGGGTGTAATCATTCTGTCCACTGTAGAAATTTTAGCGAAAAATTAGCCTTATAGCGCATGTTACTTGCTCTGTTTCGCTAGGCTGCCATGATTTCAAAGTAAGGTTGCCAAGAGGTGGTTGCTCTATCCCGTCTTCAAGATGAATAGGAAGCACAGTGTCCCATTAGGGAAAGGACAGGAGGAATCCACTCCATCTATGTACATTTATCCATGTAAATGGAGAAAAGAAAAAAAAAAAAGATGAAATATTGTTGTGTCCATTTGAAAAAGTCCAGATATTGCATACTGGGCTATATGTTTTAACTCCATTTTCATCTTTGGGGTCCTGTCAACATGTGTGCTCTGGCGTTTGTCTGATGTTTCTGAACTCCAGACTTAGCACTTCCTAAAATCTTACAGATGAAAGCAAACTCTTGGCAATGGCAGAGTAATTTTTAGACAGAAGGTGATTTTTAGACAAAAATGTTAGATTTGTAATTATGCTCTTTATATCTGTGTAATCTAAGACCTTTTTTGAAGTAGACCTTGCCAGTGGCTGCTGATTTGTTTTTCGAGGTTGTACCTAGTCAGCAGCATGCTCCAGTGCGTGAGGAGCATCTCCTCCTCAACGCTTGTTCAGAGCTCTGTCCTGGGCCTGGCTGGCGTAATGTGTCTCTGTGATAATGTTTTGCCTGGTCTGACGGAGAGCTTGTGAAATGTTAAATAAATATCACTTTAGGGAAGCAGTTCAGATAATAAGTAAGTGGGATTAAATGCAGCCTCCAGCTCAAAAGGTGAATGAGGAGCTTGTTTGGATATATGGACCATAACTTTAAGTTTTGGCATCTAACTAAGCTGTGTTTAACAGGAGCTGCACAAAAAAGTCCGTCTCCTAGTGTGAAGGCCAAACAAGGAGAGACCTCCTCTCCCCTCAGCTGGACTATGAAACGCTTCCTGGAGCCAGCAAGCCGGGTAAAAGGATTAGATGCAGTAAAAACAGCGTCTGCTTCAAATTCAGCTTTTACTGAAGCTCTTACTTGAGCAGGGAGTTCAGAACCAAACCTCTATGCTCCTTTCTTCTCACGTGGGCTCCATAAAAGGGTTTGTTTTTTACGTCACATGTTGAAATCGTGACAGCAGCAAGCTCCTGTTCGTTGGGAACGATGTGCAGAGCATGGCAGAGAAAGCTGTGGGCTCCCACCTCCTGCCGTCTCGAAGGCACCCCTGCTCTGTGCGGCACAGAGGGGAGGTTAGCAGGAGAGACCTGGGCCTGTGGGCAGAAGGCTGAGAGCTTGGCCTCTTTGTAGCCACTGCAGTGGAAAAGTCTTTGGTTTTCCTGGGAAAGCCAAAGAATCCATGCAAACTGTGTCCAGAGGTACGGGCTCTCAGTGCAGAAGGGGGTTACACAAGTGAGTATTTTTGTCCCTTGTTTCTGTATTGAACTGCATCTGCAAAGTAATGGGGTTGGGAATCCTTTTTTCTTTATTATACCGGCTAAAAACGTGTTGCTGCGCAGCATTTCAGCCATCCAAGTTTGTCACTTTGGCTCTCAGTATACTGACAAGTCTGCGTTAAACTTCCTTTATTGACACGGCAGTGTGAGTGGGGTTTTGTGGTGCTTGCACGCAGACAGGGGCTTTGAGCATCAGCGATGGCTGGTCACCAGGCTCACTTCTTTTCAGCAGGGATCCGTGAGCTCCGAGGCAGAGCTTTCCCAGTACTTCTCACACGACACAGCGAGCCAGCTCCCGTTTCCAGATGCTGCAACCGGCTCCTGCGACGAAGAGCAGCTCCGTCAGAAGAACAGAAATAGCTTGTTGGACGATGGCTCTCTTCTTTCTGGCAACCTGAGTAAGTGACGGAAATGTGTCGGGTCATTTGGCCAACGGAGGGAGAGTCGCTGAGCGTTGGTTTGCATTACGGGGAGCTACGGTGATTCCTGTGCTGCTAAGACACACCGGGCAGCTTAGTGCAAGCCAGTGCTGATCATATGAAATTGTAGAAAATGGAAGGGGTTTACAACAATGCACATAAATGCCCGTTTCCATGGTATTTTGTCCAAATTGCTCCTCTGATTACGTGAAAATTACTTTATTTGATTGGTTTGGTCGCAACTAGATTGACAGCACTGCAGGTTTTTTTTCAAATGACTGATGCTAATCTGATTGGTTACATTTAAATGAAAGTGTTCATAGCTATCTCAAATACACAATTGAAAATGTCACATATAGCAGCGTAAAAACAATCAAATGTTCAATTTGACATCAGGTATTTTGCATACGTGTCTTTCTCCCCATAGTAATTTGACTGAAAGAATCTTACATTTCCTTACTGACATGCACCTGATCTCAAATTCAAAGGATATTACATTTGTTCTCCCCTTCCTATGCTTCCAAAGCAATGTCTTTGCCAACAGCTTATTTTTCTCTGGAAATTCCTTATTTAATGCTTAAAAGCATTTTTACATTTTAAAATACCCACAGAACAAAGCAAAATAAAAAAAACCCTTTCTATTAAATAAAGTGCAGTTCTTTCTAAGAGGCATGTGGAAAGGATTCTTCGATTTATTAGTCTTTAATATGAAACTGGTTGTTGTGTGCTTGTGTCTTTGTTCAGGAAAGCGTTTTTCACTCTCTTTAAATTAATGCAGGCAGTCCCAAGCATAGATTTAAGCAAAGTGTGTTGTTTAAAGTAAAATACACGTGAATTTGCATCCTTTTCTTCTTTGGGTCATAGTCATAATTTAGAAATAAACTGAAAATAGAACCAGATGTGCTATGAACTGATTTCGGGAATTACCCATAAACTGTAGAGCCATCTGCTGTCCCTCTTGCTATTTACTGTAGTTAGAAGGAGGACGTGGAAAACCTGCTCTTTGCTTTGTGAGAAGAGGTTAAGCTTTCCCTACAAGCAGGGCCACATGTACTTTGCTGCACCCAGATGCATGGTATTAAAAATCATCTATAAATTAATTATTTTTTTTTTCCCTAGCTGCTAGAGAAGCAGGAGTGGCAAAAGCAAATGGTCTGGCTTCTCCAACTAGTGGGAGGTCCTCCAGCCTTCACAACAAGCATGTGGAGTCTGTCCGACCTGGCATCCTTAGCGACAGCCCCAAATCTGCCCGCAGCCCCTTTCATCGACAGAGGAGGGTTGTTTTCTATGATGGTGATGCTAGTGATGACGATGAAAGTTCCCACTCGCAAAGAAGCCTGAGGGCCAAGAGGCAGGATGACACTGGCATTGTCATCACAACCTCGTCTGTAGAGATCGATGATGAAAGCCAGGACAGTGAGTCACCCAGATACAGTGGCACAGATACGTCTTCCCCTGTTTTCAGCAACTCGGTGGAGTCTGCAGACAGCACGCTGGAGCAAATTGACTCTCCCTTCTTCCCCATCATAGCTTTTGATTACTCAAGCGTGCCTGAAGTTCGTCTTGGCAGCCTGAGTTTGAAGGAGCTTCGGGAAGCACAACTGGAATCTAAGAGATCGCCAAAACTTGAGCACAGAGCAGTCACGAGAGTGAAAAGCATGATGAGCACCGAGTGCCGAAGCCTTCAGAGACAGAGGACGGAGGAACATGGCTCTTACAACAAGCCCATTGCGAGGACGCTCCCTCACAGCAGAAAGTCTGAAGCATCGGATGGGACTGGGCAGGGCCAGTGTGAAATAGTCACTCTGGTTCGCAATGAGCACGAGTCATTCGGCCTGGATTTGGAAATCCAGGCCATGCCCTTAAAGGTTGTTGTCACAGGGCTGCGACCAGGTGGAGCAGCAGAAATGGTAATTTTTTAATTTGGGTTGCCTTGTGATTTGCTTTCACTCTGCAGGGATTATTGTTAGCAGTATTAGTATGAAGCAAGTGATCTGTTGAAAGTGAGTGGAAGGGAGATGTTGCCTCTGCTGGGCAATGCATCTCCTCCCATATCACTCTCTACAACTCCCTGAAAAGAGGTTGCAGAGAGATGGGGGTTGGTCTCCCATCCCAAGTGTCAAGGGATAGGACAAGAGGAAACGGCCTCAAGTTGTGCCAGGGAAGGTTTAGATTGGATATTAGGGAAAATTTATTCAGAGAAAGGGTTGCCAGGCATTGGAAAGGGCTGCCCAGGGAGGGCATCAAGCCACCATCCCTGGAGGTTTTTTAAAAGATGTGTGAAGAGGCACTTAGGGACATAGTTTAGTGGTGGACTTGGCAGTGTTAGGTTAATGGTTGGACTT
Source organism: Eurypyga helias (assembly GCF_000690775.1). Taxonomy (NCBI): domain Eukaryota; kingdom Metazoa; phylum Chordata; class Aves; order Eurypygiformes; family Eurypygidae; genus Eurypyga; species Eurypyga helias. The sequence goes on from NW_010226319.1 coordinate 91,169, forward strand.
GGTGATCTTGGAGGTCTTTTCCAACCTAAAAGACTCTATGATGCTGTGGTTCTGAAGGTGCTGTTAAGAACCTTTTCTGATGCAGAAGTGCACACTGGCTGATTCAAAACCAGGAAAGTCAAGAGGCAGATCTACTGAGATGGACTGATCCCTGCTCACAGTCACAGTTTTGAGGGAATACTGTTCTTTTCCTTTTACCAGAGGCAAAGGCAAAATAACTAAATTCTGGCTATAAAAATGCTTATTACCCCCTATTATTTTCTATGCCTGTATTCCTGTTGCACAAATCTGGTACCAGGAGGCCTTATATGGCAAGCACCATGATAGCACCAGTAACATATTGGTCTTCTGCCTCCCAAACATGCACATACCTGTGTGGATACTCAGGCTGGATGTGGAATTGCTCACCTAGATGCAAAAGTGCAAAAAGGAGGGAAGATAGACTGGTGTACAAAGCCCGAGGTAGCTTTTTTAATCTTGTTAGTGGCCACCAGGATAAGAGGTATGTTGTAGGTGTTTGAATTGTAAGAGCTGGGGGTTTAGGTTCTGTTCCTGCCTTTTCCCTCTGATTTACTGTGCAGTGTTTAAAAACATAGTTAGGCTTTTACCTTAAGTGCTCTGTCCCTGTCCAATTGAGTTATTTAGAAGAGTTCCAGTAGTCCAATGGGAGGTTGTGACCAGGAATATAATTCCTACATGAAATGCAAAATATGATAGAAGACATTCCAGTCCTGAAGAAGTTAGGGCTGATTCATTCCAGTTCATGTAAATGAAGGGGGCTGTGTCCTCCGTCCTGATACTGATCTATCGGAGAAACCAGCAGCTCTTTTGACCTTCCTGTTTGAGATAGATCATTAATTCCTTTCCTGGCAAAAGCACAGTCTGCTTTTTCTTTACATGTTGGCAAACTGACAGCAGTGGTACCTGTGCTCTGCAGTGAGGTGAAATAGGGAATGTTGCTCATAAGCCATTAATTGCTTCCTTGCAATCTTTGACCCTGTGGCAGGGCTTCTGATGTGTATTTATAATTTCCTTGAATCTGTCATTGCCTCAGGGATCAATGGGCAAGATGGCTGTAGGAGATGAGATTACCACCATCAACAGCATCCCTGTCAGTAAGATGACGTATGAGGAGATCTGCTTGCTTATGCAGTGTCTTCCCACATCCGTAACCCTGGAGATCCAGAAAGCAGCATCAGGTGAGAGAGTAGTTTTTACTTCTGTAGCATTTATTCTGAGTACCGGTGAAGAAAATTCCCTTGGATCAGCTGTGTTTGATCTGCTGCCCCAGCTTCCCATACTGATTCAGAGAAAAGAAAGAGGGTACGTTTTGTCTGCATTGGTGAGCCACGCAAAGTACTTCATCACCAAAGCAGGCTTCAGGGTCCTCTGCAGCACCGGGATGAGGAGAGCAATCCTACTCCTGTGTGAAGCATTCAAAACTCCTACTTAGTGTGTCCCTCCTGACAGCATTTGCAGAGGTCTGAGTCATTTCATGCAGACCCGGAGCTAACTCGGCAGCGACGTGTCCTGACAACCCATTTTACTGCTGTGCCTGTTGAGTAAATACACTGACCCTTTATAATCACATCTTTCTCTCTTAAATCTGAAGTTTAAGTAGTGTTTTTATGAATGGACAATGAGATAATAAAAGCTTCTTTTCTTTCTTTAATTCTTTCCCTTTCATGTGTCGAAATTCTCTAATGTGCAGAAAGATGAAACAGAAAACCCAAGAAAACCAGAATCTTATCAAAATGTTTATTTGCATGTTTCTTATAAAAATATTTCTAGACTGAACAGAAACATATGATACCTCCTTAGTTTCTGCTCAGGGCTGATTTATGCTGCTACAGCAATATATGTATCCCCGCAGACTGTACAAATTATGTGGTGTGGAAATGAGTATTTGAAAAAGAAAAGCATACTTTTCCAATTCAGGAAGAACATAATATTTTGCTTCATTTTAGCTTATGATCTTTGTGTACCTATTAATACCTGGGAGCCTAAAGTACTTCCAGATGCTTGAGTTCCAGTTGTTCTTTAAGGAATTCCAGGCTTGGCAAGAGAGTCCTGTTCTTGTTCCTTAGGTTGCTGTGGCTTTTGCAGCCTAACAGCATGGGAGTAGGGGCACTTTGGCACTCCTTTAGCAGTCAACTCTTCTGCTTTCCGCTTCCCTTCGCCCTGCCCCACTGGCGGAGAAGAGAGTCTCTTCAGTGTGTAATCCTGCACGCTGAAGCGGGGCAGTACTTCAGATCCTAACCTGGCAGCCTCAGATTGCTCTTCTGATAAGTCTTCCCCTTTGTTGACTCTGTGAGGAACCTGCACATCTTAACATGGGTACCCAAGTTAAGTGGTGTGGATAATGCCGCAGGTTTGTGCAGGGGTTAGGGAGATGGGCTGGCACATTGGGATGAGCGGGAAAGGCTGCTGACTCTGTGAATACACCCCTCCCTTTCCACATGCTTTCTGGGCCTCATCTGGTAGTAACTGGCCTCTGAAAAGAAGCCTGAATGAGGAGGAGTGTCCCAGGAAGGTGCAGGCAGATGCTTAGGGTGAAGTGCAGAAAATTGAAGAGCTGGAGAGAGAGGTGAGCTGGAATGCGTTGGAGTACAGCAGATAGAAGGAGCTACGGTGTGTTACCAAGAGTGGGTTAAACACGTATTGGAAACAAGGAAAGGTCTGTGCCAGAAATCCTGTAAAGCCCACATGCTTAATGCGTGTACAACATCACCCATGCGTGTCACATTAAACACCTGCAGAAATGCCGAGAGGATCAGAGTCAGGTTATTTATGCACAGCTCGTCCCCGTGTTATCTGTTCACCTTTGTTTGCCACGCCAGGGCTTTGTGCACTCTCCGCAATCTATTGGAGACATCTTTGATCAGACAAGTAATGAGAAGCGGTACTGCTCAGCCTGACTTACTGCACACTGGCACTTGGGTAGTTAGCTGCTTGGCTGCTGAGATCTCGGAGGTGAGAATTAAACAGGTCATGAGTACTCACCTTGGAAGAGAGGGTTGCTCCCTCCTGTCTGCTGCTGAAATGCACAGGGTTGTGATTAATTTGAGTTGTTGTAAACATCATTACAGAAGAGGAGGCGTGCAGAACAAAAACGTGCAGTCTGAATATGTGGGTGTTTGTTTTTATAGTAAAACCTGGTGTTTTGTGTATCACTTCCCACATCTGACAGCATTTCTCCTTTTTTTTTCTTTTTTAAATTTATTTTTATCACGACGCAGCTGTCAGCAGATTTACCAACCTCATCCTGTCTCCAGGGGTAGACAGTCAAAATCAGGCCGACGTCAACAGCATCCTCGCAGCTGAGGAAGGAGAAGCGGGTGCTGGGAAGCGAGAAGGAGCGGGTTTGCACAGCGCGGGCGGCGGCTGTGCGGCGGAGAGAGCAACA
>NW_010226319.1:94725-96801 GCF_000690775.1 Eurypyga helias
TCACCGACATCGACGACTTGCTCAGCCAAATGGGTGCTCCCGAGAGCAGGGCTTCCCGCACCCCATCGCGAGCGGAGAGCCCCCTCCGAGACGAGTACACCACCATGTGCTGCTGCGGGACGGACGAAGGCTGTCCCGGCTCCGAGCCACGGCTGGCCAAGGAGGAGCTGCGGGAAGAGCTGCGGGAAAAGCCCAGTGCGCAGGGGGTTTTGGGGCTGTCTGTGTTGGACTCCATTAACACAGGCAAACTTTTTACTGTGAATAAAAACTCTCTAAGTAACTATTCTAGGAATTTTAGCAGTTTAAATCAGGACGAGTTGCCTGCAGCAAACTCTCTGGAAAGTAAGAGAAGCGACCCGTTTCCGAAGTCTATGTATGGGGCTGCGGAGGATTCTCACTCGGATACAGAGTCTGTCACAGAAACCTTTGACAGTGCTAACGAGGTGTTGCTTGGGCCTTGCGCTGCGGTTAATGCCCCTGCAGTCCCTGCTGTGGTGGAGTCGGATGAGGAGCAAGTTGAGATTTGTTGCACGAACGATGAGCCGCCAAAGCCCGCACAGGAGCAGCATCTGGCATCTGCCACCAGCTCGTCCTCTGTGTCCTCGCTGCACCCTTACAGTGGCAACAGCTTGCAGACGGAGGACTGCGCAACGTGCGGGTCACTGGGGACGAGCATCAGCAAACTGGGCTTGGAGGATCATGGTGCTCCCACTTGGTGTCCCTCACAGTGTTCAGATGTGTCCTCTGCATCCTTGTGTCCTCCTTCCTCAGTTTTCTTGCCAGAAAAAGACATCCTAAAGAATTCAGTCAGCATCCCTGAAGTTTACTCTTTCTGTAACAATGGTGCCTTAAGTACAGAAGAACAGATAGATTTGGGGAGCAGTAACGGACATATGAAATGCAGTGAATCCAGTGAAGAGGGAGGGTCTCTGCACTGCAAAAAGATAAGCTTTTGCTCTGCTAGAAATGTCAGTGGCTTGGAGAACAACTTGCTTGAGAAGGAAGGATATTGTGATGAGCAGAGATCCAAATCTGAAAGTGAAACAGGGGTTGATGACTCTAATCATCCTGTTAGTTATTGCATAGCCAAGAAAGAAACCAACAGTTTGTCCAGCTCGTCTAAAACAGACAGCAATCATGTAAATGCAACATCACCAAGAGCAATATCACTCAGGTCTCCCTTTCCCACTCGATCTAAAGATCCAAAGGCCAACACAACTCATGACTTGCCAGGGAAAAATGAGAAAATTAACTCTGTGACTTCAGGAAGGACTTTGAATGGAAAAGTCCAAAACTCAGGCACAAATCACTGCAAAGGAGCTGCAGTACTGCACAGCCCATCCTCGCAGAAAAAATCCTGTCAGGAGTCTAAGGGAATGGCACAAAAAGGTATAATGGACACCCTTTTAAATAATCAGAAGACCAAAGCAGGACCAAAGCTAAAAGGGTTCACCATTAAAAACAAAACAAAGGCAAATTCAGATTCTTCTGGCATTAATCCTACCAAAGGCAGTGGGGCAGATCAGAAAAAGATTTCTGTTTCTCCACAGCTGTCCCCTAAACTCCTGGGGAAGAAAGCACCATTGTCCCGTAATTCACCTACAAACCCTGATCCTAGCAAGAGCATTTCAGCAGCCTCAAGGACTCTGAAGTCAGAGCTAGAAAATAAACCATCGCTGGTCATTTCTGAAGATTCACTTCTGCCTCTCCTGAATGGCACTGGCAGCCCAACAGCGAGCCCAACAGGTGAAATGAAGTGTGGCTGTGGGGAGCTGGCAGACCTGCAGCAGACATGGGGAAAACCAAAAGACAAGCAAGTTTCCATGCAGCCTGCAGTATGTCAGAGTAAGAGTGCTAAGACGGATGATTTCAGAGCCAGAGATGGTCAGTCCAAACTCGCTTCATCTCCTCAGGGGATACCAAAAATTGAGTATGTGAAAGGAAGGACTGAGAACCCTGGAACAGGCCTGAACACAACCAACAGCATCTATAGTGCAGATGACCTCAGGCAATTAGATCTGCAAAATACAGGAACGTCTGCTGGAGGTTCTTCTTCGTTGAGGTCCCCATCAATTC
>NW_010226319.1:96860-97324 GCF_000690775.1 Eurypyga helias
CTCCCTCTCCCCCCCCCCCCTCTGCCTCTTCCTCACCAGCCTCATTTTTGCAGCTACCATTGCTGGAGAAAACAGAAGGGGGGAATGCAGAAGTGCCTCGGCTGATGGAGGAGATGGGGACCACGCAGTATTTCTCAAAAGCGGGTACCACTGGAGACAGAAATGTCTATGGTTTGTCAAAACCTGTGACAAGGACTTACTCAATGCCGGCCCAGTTATCAGGTCATTTGAGGGAGGACTGCCATGTTGCAGAGGTTCATCCCGTGCAAGGACCCCAGGGCCACGCTGCAGAGGAGAAATACCCCCAGGCAGCAGCGGGGATGTCGAAGATGGTCCATCTCAATCCGCCAAATGTCCAGAGCGGGAAGGAGCAGGTGTATGTCTCCAGAAGCACCCAGAGGGTCCATGACACGTCCCCATCAGCCAGCGACATTGGCTGCTCTGCCACTGATAAGCTGAGGAGC
>NW_010226320.1:0-26897 GCF_000690775.1 Eurypyga helias
AAATAATTATTATTAAATAAAAGAGGTTTTAACAGAATTGTAACTATGCAAAATAAACCAAGACAGCTACTGCATTTTGTAATTTGATTTTTAAATTACAGTGTCATTGAAATGATGGCATTTGATTTGGTATTTCATATTGCATGATAACAAGTTAAATTGATGGGAGAGATCTTGTGTCCTTAGGAACCTGAGTTTTAAGTGTATATTTAAGTATTGCTGCTAGAACATTATCTCTTGACCATAGTTATTGAGCTGTTTTTTAAAATCACCAGTTTTATAAACACTCAGTACTACAGAGATTAACAGGAGAGTGTTTTTCCTTCCTGTTCTCCTCCCCCTCCATGGGCAGGTGGATGTGTTCCCTGGTCTGTTTGAAGTGTTAGTACCAGTAATCGTTACCATTGCAGCCTACTGCTGGGATTTAGCGAGTGAAAAATTGTAGAGAGAGTTAATTGAGCTCCTTTTAGAGTCTTTTAGGGCCCTGCCCGCCTTCCCCCCATTCCCTGTGGGAAGATGTGGCACAATCAAGACAGTGCAGCTTGCCCAAATTCTGGAAGTTTCTGGTCAGGCTGCTAGTAGTATCAGTTACCCAGCCATGTGTGTTTAGTTTGAACGAGGCAAATACTACCTTGTTATCACTGTCATGCTGTATTTACACTTGATGAAAATGTAATAGTTCAAGGGCTGAGTTTTTGTCTTGGCTATTTACTCTGCATCCTTCAAGTGACTGAAGAGTTTGCAGAAGTTCTGATTCCCTGAATGAGTCAGTTGCTTCAGCTCTGTCTAAGTCTGTAACTCTGAAGTCATCTGTTCCGTTGAATGATACCACTGCTCTTAGATTAAGAGAAGAATCTGAGTTTTCTTTAAGCAATTTCAGTAGATAAATCCTGTCTTTATTTCGATTGTGTGGGGTTTTTATTCTGTATATAACATCACAAGCACGTAGGTTCAAGGTGGACCTCTAGTTTATAGATGCTTTTTCTGGGGGGCGGTTGGGGAAAAAAAGGTGCTTTTCAGGTGTCTGATTAACCTGGGGCAGTGCTAGTGCTGCTCCCTTGACCAGAACTGGGCATAACTGTGCAAGAATCCAATTCATAGAAACTTTTTTAGCTTCAATTAGTTAATATTTTTTGTATGACAGAAAATGGCACTCAGCCAACAATAACACATCATGTAACTCAGAGGAGACTGGTTAGTCGTAAATGTCATTTTCCCATAACATTTACAGGAACTGGATGTTCTCTAAAACAATTTAAACACACATTTTATATAGAAATAGATGTCTGGGGCCACATTTTCATCCATGGGCAGAATAGGCACTGTGCCTATCTCTGATACTAACCATGGCCTTATTTGTATATTATCAGTCATCAGCAGTGTTAAAATTTAGAATTTTCCATACTGCCACATGCACTTCCTCTGTTGAACTGGAGACATCCTCCCCGGTACTGCCAGTCTGGGATATTCTGTTCATACAGTGGCCACTTGCTTTTAGTGCACAGGTGGAAGGTGGCTGCAAACTTTAGTATGTTCTCCACATGCTCAGTGCACATGACAATAATTTATGTGCTGAAATTGTAATTGGAACCACAAAGATTAAACGTGAGTTAAATAAAGGTACTTCGGTACTGAATGGGCCGGTCTGGGAGGACTAAGTTTGCCATCGTTTTGGAGGAATGGGGCTAGTTAAAAACAATTAGACAAACATTCCTCAGGAATGATGTATCACTCCTGTGCAGGAGAATAAAATTCCATGACTTCTCTAGGGTCCCGTTCGAACCCATCAAGTCTTTGTGATATACAGACATCTTTAGACAAAAGTAGGCCCTTTCTCTGTTTTGCTTCCTGAAGTAGCTCTGTGTATGTGTATAGTGAACTCTGAGTGTTTGAAGACTGGGTTTGGGTGGCAACCCTTTCCCTTTTTTAGGCAGAAAACATCAACCTTAATTGTTAGTGCAAATTTCGCTTGAGATCCTTAAGTTTTGCTTGAGTCAAGGTTGCCATGAAGCAGTATAGTAGAGGATTTCCAAATAGGCAAAAGACTTTATTGAGCTTTGCCGATACAGTTGCAACTTTTTCTAGTAGCCAAGACTGGAAGTAATAAGGGCAGTAGCAATACTAATGTCAAAGAGTTCACTTAGAAGCTAAAGGCATTTTTTTCCTGTAGACCTGATGATGTGAGGGGATCAGTTTTCTCTCAGACTGAGCCAGCACTTCATCTCGGAGGACACAGGTGAAAGAGAAGTTGTGCCCATGCGTTGCAGCATGGTTAACTAGCCAAAGAGGGCTTTGAAGCTGCAAGTGATGAAGAATCCTGCTAGTTTCCTGTTTTGCAGTATGTGACCTTCAGAAATTGTACTAAAACTATTTCCCATGGTTTACAAATTGCTTCTGGATACAGTTCTGAGTATTGAAGCTCTGTAGTGCTGGGGACTTTGCTACTTGCGAAATAATTCTCTTTCTTGCAGTCTGTCCTAATCCTGCTAAATGTCTTGCTATGTGTCTGCTGTATCTGAATGTGTTGGGACTTGAAGTGTGGGATGTTTGGAAGTTGCATGTTCTCTTGTCTCAGTAGGACCTCAGGCTGTGTTGGCCTGGGAGCACTTGATGCATCATCTAAAGATGCAAAATCAATGCATGTTTGTTTAAAGCACGTTAATCCTTAGCATAGGTGTTCTTGTTCAGTATTTAAGTTTACATGGTTTCTCCAAACTGATCCTCTTCAAAGAGGACTATCACATTGTTTTAGACCACAGGATGGGAAGCTACAGTAGAGAGCTAGAGATGATGCCTGAGAATTGTTTTAATGGCTATAGTTCTAACCAAGGTTTCCCTCATAGCTTTAATTCACATATTTAAATAAAAATTTAAATAGCAAATCATAATTTAAGTAGCCTCTTTACCTGTGATGAATTGTTTAACTAAAGAACATCTTTTACTCTCAGATCTGTGGATTATGGTGTGTTGAAGTAAGAGTTTCCATTGCTCTGCAGCCTTGGTAGCTCACTGCATTAAAGATCAAATACCCTGCTTAAGCGTAAAAGAAAATCCTGTCCTTTAGTTGTACGTCCACTCAGAGTGCCAATAACAGTTTGTATCGAAAATCAGCTGGTTTTTTCCTTTTCTTTACTTACTTGCTTGTGTGTTCAGCACTGGAGTAATGGTTGTATGCTTTGGAAAAGAAATGCTCCTCCACTTGTTAAGAAAAAACCCTAAGTTGTTAGGGTGAAAAAGTGGACTTAACTAGTACTGGCTATTCTATGTCCAATGGTTTCTTAAACTCTCTTAAAATTGGTCTGAACAATTTTCCTAAAGCCAACAGAGATATTTACTTTTTCCATCTTTTAGTTGTTTTCCAGTTTTCTTTCTCTGCATTTGAAAAACTCTCACAGGAAAAAGGCTTTTTTAGGAAAGAGGAGGGTCATGGTGCATGTATGCTTCCCTTGCCCCTTCATATGAAGACTTTAGGATACCAACTGTTCCGTGTTCTTCCAACTGCTATTAATTCAGTTGAACATTCTCTGCCTCGTTATGGTACCCCAAATTGATTTATAACTCAGTATCGTTACGTGACCAAAGGGCATTTGGCTACATGCCCTATTTGATCTCTTTTCTTGCCGCTTGGCTGATGGTCTGTGATGTCTAGGTTATATGTTCTTATTTTCAGTTGTCACTCTGAAAATGAAGGAGCTGTAGCATGCTTTCATGTATGTTTCTGATGTAATACATTTTAGCTTTTATCATTAATATATAATGTGATTTCAAATGCTGAAAATAAAAACACAGTTCTCTCTAGATAGAACTTGCTAGCTGTTTGGTTAACTGCATTAGCCTAGATATATGAGAGGGTCATTTACAGGTTATGAAACGTTACCATGTCAAATTCTGATTCCCCACACCCAGTTAATCCTGATTGAAATAGGTGAATTGGAGAATGGCAGTAATCACCTAGAGCTTTAAGCAGAGGATGGGAATAAAGAGAGGGCAAGCAGACGCTTTCCAAAGTGGCTGCTCCTTTGTTACATTTTCTTCCCTCCCCCTTTATATGTAAGCCTGAAGGTTCTTGTCTGCTGCTTTCAAGAGAAGGGAATCAATGTGTGCACCTCCTAGCTCAAGCCTAAACATTCTCCATTGGTTGGTGTTGTCCCTGCACCACCCGCCTAGGCAGCCTGTTCTGTCTGTCTTGAATTGACCCATACTGAAGCGGTCCTTGCTGACTTCGCTGCAGACAGTTTTTATCCCCATGCTGCGCTTACACATATGCGAGCAAATGCACATACCTGTTTGTATATTGGATATGTTGTTAGAAACACGTACTTTAGAAGAAGTTTTAAGCCTGCCAAGGTGCACAGTGGCCTTTTTATTGGAGCCAATTCAGTATTTAATTTGGGAATGACATGATCTGCTGGCAAAAAGACTTTTCTCTTTACTTGAAAGAGTAGATGGTACTATTTTGGAAGTTGAGAAAATGTTTCAGCTTTGAGTATTAACAAATTGCAGTTTTTTTCCACCTTCCGATATCCAAGTTAGTATGTTCAGCACTGGATTTCAGATCCTTAGGTCTGGGGTTGGCTGCCCCAAATGAGGAGTTGTACCCCCAGTTTCAAGTGATCAAAAGGTAAAAAAAGGAATTAGGCTTATATAATTCACTTTCCTTTTTTCTAGGTAGGGATCTGAAACAGAATGGCTCTACTGAGGGTTGAAAACATGCTTGACTGGGGGGAGTGTTTTCAAGTTGAAAACAAAAACTGTCGCATTTATTAGGCTCTTTCTGAGAAACCTCTGTGTGGCTAAGTAGGACCGAATCACGTTTTGGAATGTGGTGGCTGACATTAGTTTTGGGTAAGCCAAGCTTAACAGTGATGAAATTTCTTAGTTTTCTACATAATTTGACTTAATGACTGAAAGTTATGCAAATTTTACCAGAATATTGATTAAACTCACAATAAGCAGATGGGATTCAGTCAGTTTATACTTTTTCTAAGATGGTTTTGTCCATGTGTTGAAATCCAGTATGTAACTAAAAATAAGTGCTTTACTTTCCATTTTTAAGCAGCCAACCTTGCCTGTTTTTTCTCCCTGTAGTAGCAACTTGCTGCTTCATTTAATTTTAAAAAATTTTTACTCTTATGCTCTCATTGCAGTAGTTGCTGTGCAAACACTAGATAAGATGCGTATCTCCAGTAAAAAAGGGACAAAATTTTAAATCCACTCTCTACAACGAATTTGAAAGAAATTGTTTTGAATGTTAGGTTTAAGGTAGAATATTGAGTTTAAGGCAGATCTTGAAGAACTCTAACCTATGATTTCTTTTAAGTGTAATTGCTGTGTTCCTTCCCTGGCCTTTGGAAGCCTATAAAGGACAGTGGAATCTGATTGATGCATTGTTTCACATCCCTGAAATGTATGCAAGAGTAATGTTTTTATTGTTGGAAGTATTTTATCTTTTCCATCCACGTTTTCATGCTCATTGCAGCTTTTTGTACGCTACCTGAACTATGTCTCTAAGGGTTTGTTGGAGCTTGAGCACAAGCAGTATAGGTGGCTGAGGGCTCTGGTTGCTCAGCTTCTGCGAGCATGCAGTGTGGAGCAAAGTGGCTTAAGTTCTGCTTCTTTACTCCAGCAGCCACTCACTGGTGGTGGTCCAAAGGACCCCTGCCCAGCTCCAGGCTGAAGTCAAGCAGCTGTGTTACATCGTGATATGCACGATGAGCTCTAGCAAAGAAGGTGACTTCTGCAACAGGCAAAAAGTGTGTGTGCTTGTCACCTTGAATAACCAAAGTTATAGGACTTTGAGTTGTGGTGAAATGTTGTCTAGCAAGGTTAGTTTGAACTTTAACCCTCAAGCTCTCCATTTTGTTATTAAAGGAGAGTTATGCAGTCATGTTGCTGGGTGAGTGTTCGCTCACCCTGTTTATTGCAGGGATATTCACCACTGTAACTTCAGTCCTGTTGTTCTGGTGAGGAGGCAGTGCTTTGAGAGGTGCTGCTTTTGTACTGTTTTTAACTGGAGGCTGCAGACTGCCACAGAAAATCTCCACGTATATTTTCCTTGAATTTGTGAACACCTGAAGAAAGTGAGCTGTGAGTGCCTGAGGGTGCTCCGTTGGTTGGTCCATCAGCGTGAGTGCTGGTACTGACCTTCCAGAAACAACATGGTGCCCTGGACATGGAATCAAAATTATTTTTGTCTCGCTGACAGAAAACACAGCAAACCTCAAAATCAGCATAACATGCTGAGAGGTGTTAAGATTCAAAATGTCCATTACTTCACTGAAATCACACGACTGGGTACTATATTTAGAATTTTTCAACGATGCCTCTGACCCTCTTGGAGCTGAGTAATACAGTTTAGTGACTGGTTGAACTAACCAAGCTTTCAACCACTTCAGAAGAGCTTGGTGTAAACCTCAAGGATGCCATGGCAGAATCCATCCAATATGAGAACAACAAACCTAAGCAATTAAAAATAATTTATTTTAATTGGTAAGGCATAGTTTCTAAGCTCAAATCAACTTGATGACCAGCTAAAGTCTTAAGGGGAACTATTAGTGAGTCAGAACTAAAATTTTACAGGGTGGTTTTTAAAGATACGTATTCCTACACTGTAAACTCTTTGGGATTCCCTGACTTAGATATTTTAATTGCTTTTTTAATGAATGGTATTCAGGGAATACCACACCCAGGATTTGAGAGAAGCTGTTTGCAGGAGAGGTCCAGAGGAGCGGAGGCTGCTCGCTTGCACATGCCAGGCCACACCTGGTAGAGAATTTTTCCTGAAGAAAAGGGCCAGCCTCTTAAGAACTGCCACAAAGGGGAAACTCACTGCGAGTAAAACCAGGCTAGGTTTTTATCCCATGACAATGGGAAGTGGGATAATTTGTCACAGTATTAGGTAAATAATATGAAAGTGCTGTTACTCAGCAAAAATAGAGCAATAACTTGATTTTGCTAGTATTGATGCGGAAAATAAAACAAGCCTAAGTTATATCCCTTGGTTTTCTGTGTTGTCAAGTCTCTAAAAATTCTACTGTCAGCAGTTGCATGGTGTTAGTCAGTGGAGGGAAGGGAAGTGATGGGAAAGGAACAAAGGGTCAGTGCAGTTTGATAGGAAGCTGACTTTCATTTCTGGAGGATGTACTTGTTCTTAAAAGGCTTTCTCTTTGCATTGGATGTTGTAAAATGAAATTTGAGTGAACAAATAAAATTATTGAAGACAGAAATATGTGAAAATTCTTTGCCTGCCTTGTCACCTTGTACTGTTAAGTGAGGCAAGCTAATGTTTTAATTGCTTAAAATGAGGTAGTCTCAATACATAGTAAGAAATCTGATCAAAGGAGCATGATGCTTGGGGGGGTAAGGGGGGGGTGTGCAGGTAGAGAGGGGGAATAACAGTGAGACATTTTAACCATTATATCTCAGTCTAATTGTTTTGGACTTTTACCAGTATAAATGAGAGGAAAATCGTTCCTGAAAGTATTAAGTGAAGGATGTTTTCCCCTTCAATCTAAGGAAGACAGACTGTGGGAAATAGAGTTGTTCTAGCTTTTGATTGATGTTATGATTCTTACTAGGCTAGCAGTGTTCACGGTACAGATGGTACTCTGGATATTGCTAAAGCAGTAATTAATGATAAATGTTACCCTCCTCTGTTGCATGTGGAGGAGCTGAAATACTCTTACTCACAGGTAGGCTTTTTTCTTTTTCTAGTTACTGCCTTTATCAAATATATTTATTCCATGGGTAGCATTTCCACGAATAATTTTTCTTCATCATATTGTAGTCCTTTGACTTCAGCTTATCCTTTCTACTCAGACACACTTTTTGAGTTCGGTTACTTAACTTTGTTTCATGACATATCTTTTGTTAACATAGCTAACTTTTCCACTTTATAACTTGACAATGTATTCATTAAATGCACTGGATATAGAACATGTAGGAAACAGAGTAATCAGTTACCAGGAAGGATGTCTAAAAATGCTAAGACATGGGTTGCAAGGGTTTAGGATACTGATCAGGGGTATTGGTTTTCTACTATAAACTTACATTAGTTCTGGTTGCTAGGATTCTTTTCATTCTATATATATACTACATAGGGCCCTCTTCCCTGAGTCTCTAACCAGGGAGACTCAAGGCATCAACAGAGGTATAAACTTTGTTCGTTACAAGAAAGATTATCTTGGAAACATGGATGTGACCTGTACTGAAATGCCGAGGTTAATAATGCACAAGTACCTGAATTATCTTTGAAATTAAATGTCTCAATATATATTTATGTTTTAGAAGCGTGTGGAAAATTATATACTATTTTCTTGTTCTTTAAAGCAAAAAAGTCACCAAAATGTTCATACGTGATATTTTGACTCAGTCTCTAAATCCATGTATTCTTGATAGCACAGCAATGTGTATGATTGTATCAGTTTCGATTTTTCTTAAACATATACACTTGAACGAGGATTTTGCAGGATTTAAAACATGAAATGAAGGGGGAAAACCCACTTTCTGCTGTCCTAACTTTTAATGCTGATTCAGTTTTGTATTAAGGAAAAGATACAACAAAAACATGTTTTACTGTTAAGAGCTTTAAACTCAAACTCTACTTTAGGAGTCTAACTTTTCTAACATTTTAAATTACAGATGAGACTCTGGAGAGCACTGCTTAGTAGTCTGAATTTGCAAGTAGGACAGTACAATTGACTTAATTGCAGTTGTTCCTCTAACCGAGGGTTTGACAGGGTTTGGCCCTTAATCAAGGGAGAGGACAGTGTAGTTCTGTATACAATGCAGATGCGCATTATAAACGCACTAACGCCTCAATCTTTCAAGGTGCCTAGTGTCTCCTCAGAACTGCTTTCCATTCTCCGGTTTTGGGAGTTAATAACTGCAGTACTCTTCAGCAGAATAAACCTGGAAGAACAGTTCTGAGTTCGAAAGCCTCAGCATCTGTTTGACGACCAGGATTTATAAAGCTTTTTCATCAAAATCTGACAGTTCTGTCCTCTTGTGATTTGACGCTTGCATACAAGACACAGAAGAGGGAAGCAGCGTGTAAGAGTTGGAAAGTTTGTTAGTAATTAAACTAGTTAGAATTGTTTTTCAGACACAGCATAATCTTATTGCAAAGTAATGCTTGTGGCAACTTATACATCCCTCTAAACTACAGTAAAAGTTGTTCAGAAGTATAGTAAAGGCTTAGAGACATATGTGCATACATGTCTACTAATATATAGCATATGCATGTAAATGCAGCATAAAGAGAGGCAGTAGCTCTACCTAATATATTACAATACAGTTGGACTCTTTCCACAGCTTTAAAAGCAGTCATGATTTTATCTGGCCATTTGGAAAGTGTGTGTAATTCATAACTACCTCCTTTAACATTACATTCGTTCCTCATCTGTTGGCTCTGCAGGAATTCTTTAAAATACAGGTTTTTAACGCTTGAAACAGTCATCCTACTTTCGACTAACCAGCCATCTTCTAGATCTCCTGGTGCTGTTTCGGGGTATTTAATTCTGAGTCCTCGCCCCTTTTTTTGGAAGCGACTGTTCAGCACAAGCACCTCACTAGGAAAAAGCAAGAAGCGCCAGTGCCTGCCAGAAGCTTGCTTCCCACCCTCTGCCTTACCTTGCGCTCCTGGACTACAGAAGTCCTGGGTCAGCTATTGCTCCATGGTGTGAGGCGCTGGGCTGTAGCATCAGAGCAGCGAGCATTCCAGCAGTCCCACTAAACAATGAGAGATAGGCTCTTTGCATGCCCCAAGCCTATGGAGCATTACGTCATTGCCTTGCCATATAAGGCACGCCGCGTTGGGCAGGCTCGGCGTGTCTGCCTGGTGTGCTCCGGTGATAGCCGCGGCTTCGGGAGCTTGTTCGTGTGCTCTGGCTCCAGCTGACGCTCAGGACTGTGTGAAATGTTTCGTTTGTCTACTAGTTCATGGCCAAGAAGAATGTGCGGAAGGTTTGGGTTAGGGCAGTTCCTTTCTGTTATTGATAGTGAAGTCATTAGGGGTTGTTAGCTGATTAGTTATGATGTTTTTCACTTCGTCTCACAGCCTAGAAGTTGAGAAGGGAAAGATTAAATTCAAGGTCGTCTTCTTTAATTAGTTGTTCTAAGGGAGTTTTCCTTTACTTTCTTGTTTTTAATATGACAAAAAATGTGAGTTTAGCTGAACTCCTCAGTGTGTGATATGAACTTCGAGCCTTCCTTTTTTTTTTGCCTTCTGTAAAGAGTTGGGGTCCTCAGAGGATAGTATTTTATTTCCTGATGATGTAACTACAAAACAATTCTCTAAGTGATGATGGGAAGGCCAGATGAAATCTGATTTTTTTTTTCAATGTTTTTCCTACAAAACCCTTTCCTTTTCTATGTTTGTGTTTCAGCTAACACAATTAAGCAGTCCAACCCACTATTTTTAGTAAGAAGGTCTTAAAGAAATGAGTCGTTTGTTTTACTATTTAGGAAAGAGGCAGGAAGCCAAAATGTACAATTTAGATTGAAGAGCTCAAGATGTATCTCCTGTATTCCCTGCCCTTCAGTGCACCCTGAATAAACATTGAGAACACAAGGAAGAAAGACTTGAAATAGGCACAGACCCTGTTGAAATTCCATTAAGGGTTAAGCGGGGTTAATGAAATAACTTGAACGTAATGCTGACATGAGGCAATGTACTTATTTGGGGGTGTTGTCTGTCGGTATGGAGACAAATGGTGATTAAAATGTTTGCATTTCATTAAGAAGACAGACATCTCTTAGCTACCTTGCACATATTTACTGCGAGCGTGGACTGAAAAACTTACTCTTCAGTTGGAAAATTTCAGGCAGCCCTGTGACTGGGTAAAGACTGACTCAGAAGCGCGGTACTTGTGCGTGGTGATGATCTCACCGTGCCCTCTGTAAGTGTCTGAGGAAGTTCAGGTTTGGGTGCTTGTTCGGAAAACTCCCATTTGTATTTAATAGTGCAATACCTGTATACTGACCCCACCAAAATGGTTTCAGAAATAATGAAAAGTCTTATTTGAATAGACCCATGGGCAGACCAGAATAATATTTTTATTTCGTATTTTAGGGCTCTTTAATAACCAAAGTAAAAAAAATTAAGAAAGCTATCTTTTAGCTAGAATTGGACTGTGTGATTGCTTGGCTGATGTTTTTGGGAGCTAATATATTGTATAGTCTTTCTCGAAAGTGTTGTGCCAGTGTGGGTAACTTGAATTACATAAAAGCTCATCCAGGTGACCTTGGCATGGGGAACATGAAGTCGACTTGATCTTCAGTAACAAACTCACCCTTTCTGCTGGGGCTCAGTTGAAAAAGACAGAATAAGTGCAGGTGCCAGGCTCTGTCTTAGAGCAGGCTGTGGTGGATGCGCTATCCAGTTAAAATTTGCAGGGGGAGTCGGATAAGGAGATCTGTGAAAGGCAGCTCGGAGTTAAATGTGCATTCATTGTTTTTTACATACATGTGTTGGTGTGCAAGCATACAAATGCTTGAAGTGAACTCTAACGTTTCTGTATTTTACTTGGTTAATTTCTTTTCTTTCCTTCCCTTTGCAATTTTTTTTTCTGTATTTTCCCCTTCACCTGCACACCCCCTGTCTCTGCATTCTATCTCTATATGAAAATTGCCTGCATTTTTGTCCTCCCACATGAAACAGTTGTTGTAGATCATACAGAGCTTTGAAAAAGAAGAATTCTCAAAAGCTGTTAGTCAAAAATCCATCCGTTCAGCCCAGTTCTGTTCTGGAGTTGCTAGGAAAACAGCTCAGTGCTGGTAATAAGTTTATTGGCAGTCTGGGGGCAGGCTAGAGCAGAGAATAGGCAATGCAAATCCTGTTTATAAATCTTGTTTTCATCTAAGGATGGCCAAAGTATGAACTTCTAGTTTCTTAATTACTTCTCCTCTGCGATACAAAAGGGCACATCTGTGACCTTCTGCAAAACAGCTTTATCAAAGAGCATCAGCTGAGTGTGAAACGACCTGACTTCCTTTTCTTGTATTGTCACAAGTTCATAAAGGACAGAGTACAGCACTATTCCAATCCCTGTTAAGGAGCTATATTGTTAAGAATTCCAAGTTTTGGAGTGCTATAACATGAAAAGCTTATTCATATTGGAGGCAACGAATAGAGCTGCTGAGTAGCCCTCCTTTACTGCTTTCTTACAGTGTCTTCCAGTGTCTGTAGGTGGAATCCTGGAACTGATGAACTTCACTGAAGGGAAATAAAAGCCTTTGGGCAGGCTGATATGCTTGTCTTGTTCTCACTTGCTCCCCAAAAATGAATTCAGTTTCCTTAGTTACTAGACATAGTTGCTCAGAATTGGTACATTTGCAAGTATTGTGACAGCAAAAGAAACTGGATTTGTAGAAACTGGAGCCCAAATGGAAACCTTATTAGATCATTGGGTTGATCCCATGACAGTGCGGAGCTGCTCCCTGCACCCTGCTTACAGTGCCTTTCCTCTAGTCTGTCTGCTTATCGCTGCGTATGGTTATTTGTGCCCACATTCTCTCAGGATTTTACTTGGAAAAAATAGAAGCTGGAAAGATGCAAGATTGTAGCAGGCAGGGAAAAGATAGACCAAGTAAGCTAAAAGACTCTGAGGTTGTTGTTTAGACTTTATCTTAAACTATCTGAATTCCTCCCATTGCTTCCATCGTTAAACTATGTCTTTCTTTCCTTTTTCTTTCCATGGCAATTCATAGCAGCAGTTCCAGTGGCCTTAAACCCGTAACCTATCTATTGCAGCATTTGACCCCTTCCTTTAGCCATTTTGTATCTAAGATAAATAAAGGAAATTAGAACTTGGGCCTCAGTTCAACAAAGCACTTAAAACATAGTCCTGTGTATTTTTGTTGAAAAAGGAAAGGACTTTCAGCATAAGCCTGATTTTAGTGATATATTGGAGTGCTTGGCTGACTTAGGCTCTTTGGTCACATTTACTTATGTAGATATTGTTGAAGCTTGGGCTTTTGAAATTTGCTGTGGGGTCTACATCTTCAGGTTACTTTCATACTCCAAAAATAGACATCTACAGAGGTACAAAGCTTTTATTAGCATTTTATGTTACCTTAAACGGCTTGCTTTTTTGGAGGTGATCTGCTTAAGCTTTGTAAGGGATACTGGAGAATGGAAACATGCAAGATTGAGAAGTCTAATTTGATTGACTTACATAAATGGCATCTGATGTGTTTAGTGTTTTAATAACTCGTGCCTTCAAGGATCTTCCTCCCATGTATGCTCAGCCCTGTCTCTGAAGTCTGTGGGAGTTCTGACATTAACTTAGTGGAAGAAGTCTCACTCTTTTTAGTTGTTTCTTGGATTGATAGCATCCTTCAAAAATTTTCTATTCAAATTGTCTTTATTACTTTTCCCAGCATTTTGACTGATGCCTAGATTTCATGACTAAAGAGTGTTTTAGTGTTTTATGTCCTGATGCATAGATTAATTTCTGAATATTGCAAGGAGAAATAAGGAGGCTATTATGGCTAAGTGACAGTCTGAAATGCACTGACAACTGATAAATGGCCTGTGGAAGGCTAGGGGGAGAAGCAGGGGAAAGTTCTTAAGATAACATTCTTTAGATTCATGTGTCTTTTACTATGGACCATGGACGGAAAGAGATTCATATCTTCATTACTGTGTGGTTTTAATTTTTTTGGCAGCAGGAAGAAATATTTTCCCAAACTCTCCTATTGTTTGCAGATTCCATTATTCTCCCTTTTTTTGGCAGATACAAATAAAATTCCTAGCCAAATATTAGGGATAATTAGATGCCTTTTTGTTGGGCGCCGCCTTGAGAAGTTGATGATTGCATCTTTTAACTACTAATGATTTCTGGAGACCAAGGAGAACTGGCAAGTGCTCCGTGTCTGCTTGTAAGATGGTTTCCTCTGGTATATGGGACCAAGATAATTTTTTATGAAAAAGACAATTTTTGTGTGGCAGAGCTTCCCATGAACAAAGATTAATAGAATTTGATTTGTGTGCTTCCCCATGTCTGTACAAACCGTATATAGCCAAGTAATCTTTTCTCCACAGTGAAATGAGATAACGTCTCTTAGCTTGTGAAAACTCTGCACAATAGTGTATTTTAAGAAGCAGTTTGGGCCTGGAGGTTTGTTTTGTTTGTGGTGTTCTGCACTGAGATTTTTTTATCCCTGAATATC
Organism: Eurypyga helias; assembly: GCF_000690775.1. Taxonomy (NCBI): domain Eukaryota; kingdom Metazoa; phylum Chordata; class Aves; order Eurypygiformes; family Eurypygidae; genus Eurypyga; species Eurypyga helias. The sequence goes on from NW_010226320.1 coordinate 14,173, forward strand.
ATCAAGTATGGCTGTCTAGCTGGGCTATTTCTGGAAGCAGGACAGACATTTCAGTATTAATGCAGTAGCACAAGGGAGTTGTAATCATGTGAAGACTGTTGCGATGAAGTACCTTGGAAGGTACAAAGTTCCATGTCTGTGGACATGTTTGGAAGTAGAACATCTTTTAAATGCCTCTCTCTAGTTATTAGACCTTAGAAAAAATATGTGACACTATGTAATTATTTGTCTACTTTTCTTCATCCATCTCCTTTGAAATACAGTCAAAGCAAGATTCTTCTTGTAGAACCTCTGGGAAATGGTGTGACTGAAAGATTTTGAGCTTCGAATGTGACTCCATATGAATCCATGTCTCAGATCTTTTGTGCATGTTAACCTAAGCTGTGAATTTAGTCATTTTGTCCAAAGTGATCAAACCCTTTCTGAGCATTTTAATTTGTGTTTGAATATGAAACACAGGTTTGAGTGAAGTTGACTCAGTTTTTTGCACAGACATGAATTGAACATGGTGTCAGTGGAGGATGCTCCTTTCAGAACTTTGATGCAGAAGAGGTGAAGAAGTAGATGAAGTAGTTGCTAGTTCTTTCACTTCCTCCATATCACTATCTCCTCTCCCCTTCACATCTGTTGTTTCTTCACTTGGTGCTGTTCCACCAAGGCCTTGGGGTGCAAAGCCCAGCACACTGGTAGAAGGGATTCAGCGTTTGGTTCATTTCTTACAGGTTACAAGTTTTACAGGAGTCGCTTGTGGCCATGGTCTTCTTTGAGAGCACAAACTTGTGAGGCACACATCTAGGTGAATGTGGACTTGAATGCAGCTCCGGAACTGTAAGAAGGCTTCTTGGAGCCATTGGTGTTCTATGAGTACGAAGTTGTCATACTTTTTTCCTCTTTTAGTGGTTAAGTAGAGAGAATCCAGGATCAAAAGGTATTGTGACTTCCATTTGATTGTTATTATTCTCTTGAGTAGGCTTCTCTTGCCTCCTATAGATGATCCCAGTGAAAATGTAGCTGTTCAAGAGAGCTTATCTGACAGGGTGTGAAAGAATGACTGTGGATGCTAAGGAAGGCAAGCTTTGATAGGGGAGAAAATTTTTTTTTGTTGGGCTGCCTGCAGTAGTAAAGTGAAACGCAGACATGCTCTTGGGCCCACAGGCCCTTCCTTGGGTCTGCAGATGCTAGCATTTGTTATGAAATACATAATCAGAGACTTTTTTTTTGCCTCATTAATTTCCATCCTGTCCCCCTGCTTTGGATTCTTGTAAAAAATACATTTTAAAAGTTTCTCCTTATTGCCTACAGTTTCAGTAGCCTTACACTAGTCTGTGTTTAAAGCACAGTACTTGAAGTTACTGGTGATTTCAATACCTGTCCAAGGAATCCCCATTGAAACAATGCAGACAAATGTATCCCATACAGGCCATTTTAGATTGTGGATTCCTAGGGATATAATGTAACTTATAAAACTTTGATCCCTTTGGGATTTAGAATTGCTGAGCTATCTGATAAATTCATAGTTCAGAAATGTGACTTAGCTGTGTGGTTCAATTCTCTAGTCTGGAAAAGTATTTACAGAATTTGTTGATCTCCTAGTGTCTCATCCCATGTAGTTTTTTGTGTTAGTATTGCCCACAGCAGGTACTGTTCAAGGAGTCTCTTGGGCTTGGGAAAATGTATTTAGCAGACTCAGACACTCCATAGCTGCAGAGTTTGCAAGAAAAATTTCACAAAACCCTCGAGTGAGGAAAAGGAATAAATACAAAAGGGTATTAATTTGGCTTTTTTATGGCAGCCTACATGATACATGTCAGCATTAAGAACTGTTACCTTAAACTCAGCAATACTGAAGTTATGTTATTAGCTGGGAACACTTTTATTGATCTCATGTCTCTGGATGTTACATCAACAGGATGGAATATGACTAAGAAAGTCTTTCAGGAGATGAACTAAATGCTCAAATAGCCTACAGATTGCTTCATGCTTGAAAATTGTACTCATGCACAGAGAATTGATTTAAGGAAGTTCTCTTCCAGCACCTAAAGGAAAGACGAAAATTCCTTTTTAGTCCCTAAAATCCTCTGCTCTTTAAACAGTCTTCCCTGCAACCTTCCCCAGTGCTCTATGGTCTGCTTGCTTTTTGTGGGTTATTTTTAGTTGTTGAATACCTCATTTTTAATCAGTTTTGCTCAGTTACCTATTTGCAGTTGTAAGGATGAAGTTTCTGTTCCTTTTAATGTTGTTTCCCCTTGGTAACTCAGTTGAAAGCATTCTGACAGAGCATCATTTCTGGCTTCTCTTTGATCTGGCCAGTGAACTCGGAAGCTCATAATACAAAGATTAGTATTAATTAGATGAAAAATACTTTCAATCCATAAAGTTGTCTTAATATTAAGTGTGTGATCATGATGAAATGTGTAGAATTGATTAAATATAGAGATATATTGGATCCTCTCTTATAGTGATACAATTTCATATAACAGAAATCTGATGTGAAGTGGCTTCTTTTGCTACCTAATCTCCTGGTACATTTGATAATTGTTAATAACTTATCTTATGAACAGACTGTTATTACTCAAGAAAAAATTCAACAAGCTGATGTCTTAAATGGACATGTAATTTCAAGTTGTTCTTTTGCACATCCTTTTAACATACCTGTGTTTTCCTAGCAAGGATAGTACAGCTGAATACCATAGGCCTTCCTACTCTTAGGTGACTCTACAGAAGAAAGATTCAAGCATGGTAAATTTGTTAATTGTTAGATTGTTCCCCATGTGTGACCGCCTGTCATTGTTCCCGTGATGTTCCCCCCACAACAGATACATAAGTGTATGTACAAGTAAATATTTGTGCATAACTCTAGCCAGTAACAAGGGCAGAGAGAGAAAAGCAATCCTAGTTATTGGAATATGGCAGTTCTGATACTGCTTGCAGCTTTTCTGTGGAAGATGACAACACTTTCCATTTACTTTAATTTTTAAAGTGGTTACATAAAGAAATGCCTGAATTCCATGTATGGTAGACAGAGGCCTATAACTAGAAACTGCAAAAGAAATAAGTATTTTCTGAATTCCTGAGGTATGTTGTGTTGATTAAACAGGACCTGGTTGTGCATGACCTCTTAGAATTTGATTGAAGTTGACTTTTTCTACTCCAGGTTGTCTGTGTTTTGGGACATATGAACTTTATTTGTCCTTTGATGTGTATTTGTTTTACCCTATTTTTCTGATTTATTTCAGAATCCCCATAGTAGATGAGCAAAGGCTGTTCTCACGTAAAACAAATCAGTCCTTCTTGGTATTGCTGCTGAGAAAAGTGGAGCATACAACTCTACCAAAATAGGAGGAGTAGTTTTGCTAGAAGCCTAAGGTGTGTCCAGCGTGACATAAGGTTAGACAGAACGTGACAAGAATAAACACTTTATTTGAGGCTTTATAAAATGCCTTTGACCTTGGGGCTTGGGAATGTAAGTGGAGCCTTAACTTGTGGCTATCTCTGTACATCTAAATCAGTGCAAGTCATGCTTGAAAGATGTTGCTATGTATGGTTTGCTCAGCGGTCAGCATGGTGGCTGGTTAGAGTTCCTGGAGCATTTCTGATGGGGATAGGGATCCCTGGAGCAGAAACACACCTCAGGCTTGTGGGAACCCTTCTCTGTGGCTCTGGTCGGGAGAGCAGGGTCTGAGCAGGTGTGAATGCTGGAATGTCTCCAGACCTTTTGGGAATTGCTCTGAAAAGTTTCCATATGCAAATGAACATAAAGGAGTTCTGGATATTGCTGAGCTTTGATGGATGATGATTCCAAAGGATGTTGATTTCTTCCAGCTAGTTATTCTTTAGAAGAAGTGACTGAGGGCTGTTTGTGATACCTTGGCTTTAAATGCCATACCAGTATGTGTTCCACTGGTATTGCTATCACAGGATTTGGGTAGTTTACCAAACTTTGACTCATTACTTCTGCTTCAGTATTGTGGAATATGCTTTCTTGGAAGCATCTTCTCTATTTTAGGTACCTTGCAAAAGCAGGGTAGCTGCTTGGTTTTGGTAGTGAATTCCTACAGGCTTCAGGGGATGATATTAGTATCTTAAGTAATAAAAAAGGAAGATGGGAAGTCATGTTTGTGGATCCTTTTGAAGGTATAACAACTCATTACTTTTCAGAACTGCACAGGAACAGGTAGACCCAATTACCCCCTGAAGTTGTGGTTTTTTTGGTTGGTTGGTTGTTTTTTGAGGGCATCCAGGAAGCAAAAGAATAAGAGGCTAACATTTGTCAGGTGAGGTTCCAGTTTGCCTTTGTCATTTTGAAAGAAGAAAATCCATGAGTGGATTAGTGGAAGGTGGAGGGAGGACCATGTGAAGATGCTGATGTCTGATGGAGTGACTGGGAAGGAATGATGAAGAGGCATTTTTAGCATTTGTACTGGAATGCAGGGAGGCTTATGATTGCACTTTTGTTCCCTAAGGGAGGTCAGCGGGAAAGGGAAGAAGTCCAGAATCAAGAAGTAGTCCACTCAGTCTCAAATGCTTACTTCTTACTTTGGCATTAATCTGAGTTTTGGAAGGAAAATGGCTGTCTTGCATTTCTGCATGGAATTATCTTAGGAATCTTATTGCTGTTATTTGCCTGGCATAGTGGATAGTGAAAATGGTCACTTTGTTTTCCATTAGAGCTTTGGGCTTGATTTGTTTGTCTGTCTTCATTCTTCTGACTCTGTTGTTGTTTGTTCTCTCTCTCTCTTCATAGTAACCTCTTCAGTGAGAGTGATGTTACTGGGTTGATAACAGAATTTTAGTGGTTTGTTTCGTGTCTATTCTTGTGAATATTTGAATTATTTACTTTTGATAAGCTGCGCTTTTTTTTTCCTTCTCTTTTGAAAAACCACTTCAATGACCTGAAATCAGAAAGCTGCTATATACGAAGTCCCATGAGGTGACAGTCCTTTTAAAACTATATGTATGTGTGCGTGGTCTTACAACATTCACAGGAGGCTATTACTGTTTCTACTGTGATTAACAATGAATGTACTGGGTATCTGTTCACTTACAACATTTGAATGTAAATCCCAAGTTAAACACCTTCATAACTCTTAACCTATGGGCGTATTGATACAAGTTGGATTTGCAGGCTGGATGAGGCTTTGGGCAACCTGACCTAGTGGAAGGTGTCCCTGCCCATGGCAGGGGGGTTGGAACTAGATGGTCTTTAAGGTCCCTTCCAACCCAAACCATTCTGTGATTCTATGATACAACTTCTTTTTTAGGAATTGTGTTCTTTTGCTGCCTTCTGGGTACATGCATTGCTTGAAGTTATCTAGAAACCGTTTTTCATGTTGTTACTTATAAATACAAGTTGGGAGAGGGTTTTTATTCCATTTTTTTGAGAACCTGTTAACCTCAAACAAAGGTTATTCTGGGTGGTTTAGTGTGTGACTAGTCTTTAAGAAAATTGTGATTCTGGTTTTAGTATCAGGAAGTTTGTAAAAATTGCAGAGCAGACAAACCAGAAAGAGAGAGACAGTTGTCCAGCAGTGGAATGATTCAGACTGAAATGTGCTTGGGCTTTAGAATTATGTGGTTCATAGTGCGCACGCTCAGATGTTGTGTTACTTGCAAAGTAACATTACATCATCTTATTTGCAAAGTCACTATGCTGCTCTAGTTGTCTTTACATCCAAAAGAGTCCTCAAGTGGGATATCAAATGTAAGCATTACATAATCAGAACAAAGTCCTTATTGGTTGATTGTGCCCTTAGGGTGGGATGCTGAATGGTAGTTGCATATGGAAGATGTAATCTTCAAAAATTAACCGTTTCCTAACCATCCCATAAACAACTAGGAAATTGAATAATAGACTGGGGATAGGATTCACTTGGGAAGAGGGTAGCTGAAGACAATAAGATTTTAAATTGGTTGAGTTCACCTTCTTTCTGTAAAGTCACATTAATGTGTTGATGGGGATTGAAGTAAACAAAAAGAACCAGAGAGTTTTACAGATGTGCTTATAGACTGATTTGCTGAAATTTCATCTGGTGTAATTCCTGTTGTTAATGAATTTAGAGGAGGCAGACCAATTTCCACTCAGTCTGTGGCTTTAATTTATTGGGAAATGATCCACTTAAAAATATTGGAAAGAAACTTTTTGTTATGGAATATTATATTTGTCTTTCTAAGTGAATTTAAGCACTTTTTAGAGTTATTCACTTGTTAAAGACCATATGTGCAAAATTATTGTTATTTGTCTGACAGCTTTAATCAGCCAGTTCTGAACGAATCTGGTTTTTAGTAAGACCTTTTTTTTGTGAAAAGGATGATATGGAGTCTGTAGTTTTCAAACTATATTGGAGTGATACCAATCTATGATCTTCTCTTGATTGTCATGATATTTTGTGAGATCTCAGTCTGGTTTTAATGAACCTAGATTTCATAAACTTGATCTTAAATAAAATAAATATGTAAGTCTACTTTGTGGGAAATGAGACCACAGTAAGAAGAAACAGCAAGCATTTAAATGTCTAAGCTTTATGTTACGATAGGTAATTTACTATGTTGTCTTAAGGTAGTTTTTATGCATAGCTTCAGAGTGAAATTGCACCAAACTTTCAAATTAAACTGGTAGTCAGCCTTTGGCTTTGTGTGCCTTTCATATGGGAAGGGGTTTGTTTAGTGAAAAGACTGACTGAACCCCCAAGGCCATGGATTTTGCTCCCCTCTTGCCCTGCTCCCAGACTTAATTACTCACCAGGATGAGTCATCCATCCATATTGATCTTGCCTTTGAGGTATATTTGCTGAAGAGTGGGTACTTGTTAGCAACTTTTTTGTTAATGTCCCTGTCCCACCATGTCCTTAGAAATAATAAATTTGTTCTGGCCATTTCACAGAATCCCCCAGTTCTTTTCCAGATCAATTCCAGATGGTCAGTGCTCCCATAAAATCTTGAAATAAGATACAGATTTTGAAAGTGTTGGCCTCAAAATGTTGTCTTCATGCTTCAAGGACAACTGGGACATAAGCGTGTGTAATACTGAAGATTCTCAAGTAGAAAGGCAGGCACGCACTGGGAAGACTTAATTAACACTTCATTGTATTTTTATCCGTTCACGGCAGACACTGTAGTTCTCTGACATTTTTTTTGTCATTCATGCACAGGACAGAGCACAAATGGAAAGGTTTAATTAATATAGCTAATATTCAAATTTTTGATTAAATAAAATGACCGCAAGTTCCAAGTGTTAGCCATTGGATGGGCAATAGGTTGTGTTGAGCATTTTACTGGCTTCTTTTTACTTATCGGCTGTTCTGGGTAGAAGAGTTTGGGGTGTGCATGTGTGACGTGATAGTTATCCATGTAGGCATCTCTTTCATCATCTCCTGGTGATCTTTCTACCATTTGTGGGGCAGACACTGAGACAAAGGGTTACTAGTTAACTTGAAGAGCCTAATATACATGTTAGTGATGTGTGTTTAGGGAAACAAGATTGATCCATCCCAGCGGGATTTTGGTAGAAGACTAGCCTGTGGGATTTCTCTCTTTCGGCAGTGGAGCTTGCCACGCGACCTTCCTGCCTTTTGGTCTCTCTGACTTAAGCCTGAATATTCCTTTTTCAGAAAAAAAAAAACCTAGCAAGACCAAAAAACTGTTGTATTCCCTCACTAACAGTGGGCCATTTGAAACTTACTGGGACCCAGGATTTGCTGCTTTACCCTGCTGACTGTTCCTTTTCTTTATGTGCTTTTTCAAGTGTCTTGTGGGGCCCTTGCTGTTCGTTTTAGTGGGGGAAGTGGTGGGATTTCTGTTCACTGCTGAATCAGCATAAATAGGAGGGTTCAGAGCTATGTTCTACTATGTTTCTGTTTGCCAAGAAATATGATAATTGCTTATTAACTTCTGGAAAAGATTAGGTTGATATCAGTAATGGCAGAAATTTGTGGCACTGAAGTGGAAAAGAACTTCATTTCACTTTGGGGCCACTACTCTGAGAATTAAGGTAAAGCATTGTTCCTCATGAATTGCAGTTGGTTTCATAGGACACCTTGGAAATAACAAACATAGAACCCTGGGATGACAATTATGTTTAAAGAAACAGGCAAAAATAACCAAGCGTGCCCAGGAAGAGTCACTCAATAGCTGAATGCAGGGTAAAAGTAAGGTGTGTTGGATAGTTTCCATTCTTAGCATGTACGCGTATTTTTAATTAACCATGTCCTTAAAAAAAACTAAAAAAATACCAGGTTTCAGGCTGTGCATCTTTGTTGGTTTCATTATGCTCTTGAGAATTTAAATGGAGGAAAAATGTAATTCTTTAAACTCTGATTATGTAATTTATTGTAAGTAATTTTCTGGTATTGAATATATGGTTCCATTTTTTCTTCCCTATGAAAACTTTTGTCTGTATCTCCTCACGTTAAAAAAAAAAATACCTAGTATTACCACATGGCAATTTTGATGCTGATAATCAATGCAAGAGTGTCAGAGAAGAAAATAGTGAAGGTAGTAGTTTTATTTTTATTCAGTTTAGTAACATGTTTTATTTCATTAAAGATTTTTTTTGTTTGTGATCACTTCTCTTGAAACTATCCAAGCCATCTGCTTTTGGACTGTGTCATTGAGTGACTCGTTCTGGAAACGCTTGGTTATTTTTAATCTGTTTTAAAAAAATGAGTCTTTATGGACTTACTGTTTGTTACCCCTGTTTAACACTAGCGAGGTTGGAAGTTAGCTGCTGGCATCTGTTGTAGGCGATAGCTTTTTGCTACTGAGTTACTAGTGCACTGAAGATCCTGCATCCTCCTGGGCTGTTACTCAGCCGGATTTTCAGGGTGCTGGAAGAACTATCCTCAGGAGCAAGGATGCTTTGGCATTGTGTGACTGTTAAGTCATCAGATTACTGGCTTTTTGGTTGTTTGTGCATCCTGGTTTCTTCCCTCCATTCATATGTTACTGTTTTTGGGGGGGTTTGGTATGGGGGTTGGTTGGTTTGTTTTTCCCTCTGAAGAATTATATACATGACTGTGTCTTTTCATGGTCTTCTCTTGTGAAGAATGAGAAGAGTGAGGGTAGTGCTACAGATGTTTTTTGAAGTCCACTGCTGTGGAACTGTGAAGTGTGCACCCAGGCTGACCCCGAGAATTTGGAGTTGCAAGGAGAGAGGCTGCAAACCACTGGTAAACTGAGCAGTGAGTTTACAAGAAAAGAATGTTGGATCACCAGTGTTGATGCTTGGGTAAGCGATTCACAAAAGAATCCTCCATCTGGAAACTGAAAGGAGAAAAAGTTTATTTAAGGTGGCCTTTAAAAAAGAAAATTTAAAAAATTGCTTCTCTGGTACATGACTGAAGCTATATATTTTGCAGCATGAGTCATGGATGGCTTTATAGTTCTACATCCCCTTGCATAGGAGGAATAAACTTAGGAGAAGAGGAAGTTAAGAGAAAACAGAAGTGTGAATAACTGCTAATGGTGCTCTCTCTGGCTCCATTCAGTCTGCCATTTCATCATATATGAAGGGGGTAATTCAGAGATTCCTTTCTTGGCACATAAGTGGCAACATATGTTTGAAACAGTGAATGGAAACTGTAGGAAAGGGAATGACAGGCATATGGCAATAGGAAGGCAAGGGAAAATTTGTTGCCCTAACGTTAGCCACATAATTGGTACACTTAACTTCTGGGGGACTGATTTATTTAAAGACAAAAATGTATGCTACGTTTATTCTGGTTTTCTGTATGTAGCCCATATCTTGTAGTCCCTTCATAACGTCTGTCCAAAGAGCCCTCTGAGGGAGTGAAAGGTGATGTGCGAGGTTCAGAGCCTGTCTGCCAAGGAATAGAGGGAAAAATCTGGATGCAAAACACAAACCTGCCTTCCTTCATATTCTCATTTTAAAGAGGAAAAATTGAGAATCTCCTGTATTTTAATATTAAGTTTTGTGGATTTTTTTTACTATGTTAAGTTAGCAAGAATGTTTATGGCTTAATGCAACTTAAGATTTACTGCTTAGTGAAACGAAGAGCTGTCCTGGAAACAGGCATCATCCAAACGATGTTTCCAGCGTGAAGTACATGCTGAGGTAACCAGCTAAGTTTAGTCAAAGAAGCATTTCTACCCCGCGCACACAGCTGTGCACAATTGGAAGCAAAGCGCAGGCTCTCAAACCGCATGTGATGTGGAGAAAACATGGGTACTTCTTTCAGTTGCCTCAGTTAATTTTGTGCCTTCAACTAAATCATCTATTTCTAGTGAGAGTGTTGTTGGGAAGGTCAAAATCAAACCTGGTCCTACACAGCTTCTGTTGACATGCAAAATGTGTGATTAGGAATTTCCTTTGGCCTGCAGCTGAAAACTCTTCAATCCAGAGAATATGTTCCCCAAAATGCAGTCTGTTTTCATTCCACTGGAAAATGATTGACCAAAATCTGATAGAATGTCTCCCACCACCTTTGCCTTCAGAAGTGTGGCCTCTTTTCTGAGGAGTGCTGGGGCCCTTGGGGACTGTAACTCAGCAACTGATTGGTCATGTTATGGCCTGTATGCTGAGGGGATCTTAATCCTTGCATGGAAAAGGAAAACTGACTGAATGACATTTTAATTTTGTTACCTCTTCTCTCTGGCCTCTTCTGGCTCTGGGATTTTATGGTCTAATGATTTAATTTTGAGATGGTAAGTCTTATGTGAGATGATACATTTATAAGTTGATTGCATGATGCCAGCAAATGTAGCTTATTTTGGGGAGAAGGAGGACAGATGCTTTACCAATCTTACTTACATTTGGAAAGTATGCAGTGTTAAACTCCTAAAAATAGATAAAAGCCACTTCTAGGTTTTTTTTCTAAAAAAACTCCGTAATTAGTACTCTGTGCTAACAACTAACACCCTGAAAACTTGAGAAATCTGAGCTAGTTTTTGACCAGAGTAAATGACATCACAAATACTGTCAGCAGAAAGAATGAAAACAAAATGTTTCGAAAGAAAACCTATTTATGTTATTTTGGTTGTCACCCATGTTAGCAAAAAGCCAGGAAAATATATCTGGAATTTTTAGAAATCCATGGAGTTGGTTAGGAATTTTTTTTCTTGGTTTTTATAAGTACATGTGGGAGAACCTGTGAGGTTTTTTTCCTTTTTGTTTTTAAACAACAAAAATCAAGAACGTACTACTTGTTCTGGAGGAAAGAGGAGTCATTTTTAAAGATGTTTCAAGAAAATTATGAGGTATACTCTGTATGGTAGCTTCTCTATGTCTTATTTTCTTTAAGTGTAAATGCATTTAGTTGTCCTGTAATTTTTTGGTTTTACTAAGTTGACTTTGGTGGAATCAATTCCATGCACACTGAAGCCTGTCAATAATTATGTGTGGACTAGAGTGATGCAGGTCAGAAGGGACAAGGACTTTCATCCATGTTGTGGGGCCCTGCCTCCTGCTTATGAATCAGTTTTGTAGAGTGCATTTAAAGAAATTTGGTCTTTCTGCTGTTCTGTTGGAGTTTTAGTTTCTGAACGGGTAACTACACTGTGCATCATAAACCCTTCAGCTGATGTGAGTTTTTCCATGAATTGACCATCACACCAGCATAAAATGCTGTGAGGACTTGTCCCATTCGAGGTAGAGCTTTTTGCTTCACTGTGTTGGTTAAAACATATCAACTAATATCCACTCTCAGGTGGCAGAAGGGAGTCAATGCATGGCTCTAAGGTCATTGTATTCCACCACCATGAAACTCTAGTCACAAGCTGCGACTTTTACGGTGTGAGAAACTCCAAATGGTTTGCACAGCCTTTTTGAGCAGCAGGGTCGCAGCGTGTCTGCGTGCCACAGCTGGCAACCACCCTTCAGAAGAGCAAATTCAACCCACACATGTGCGGGCTGCCTACCCTGCACGTGCAGGGGTGGTTATTTGTTGTGTAATGCCAGCAGCCTTTGCAGCACAGGGGAACTCACTGTTTTCCCTTCCTTTTCTCGTGTCCAGCAGTAACTCTACTGCTCCGAGTTCCTACAGAGCCTGTACAGCGAATGCTGGATGAGAGCCAGCTGCTGCTGCCATCCCTCCCGAAGTGAAGGCTGAAATCTGTGCTTCTGTGCTACCAGGAGTCTTACCTTTTCTAATAAAGTGACATGTCCATCTCTAGATCACCTGAGCTTTAGGAACTTGTTCTTACTAGGAGACCCGGCAATTAGATGCCTTATAAATGATTGCACTTCTTTTTTAATGAGCTATTGGCTGTTTAAAACATGTATTTGGGGCTTTGAGAACAGCTTCGTGCAAGTGTGTAGCTCTGACTTCTGAAAACATGCCAAATTTCTGCCTATTTTGTAGAGAATTCAGATAGATAATCTGTCCAAGTATCAGTGGACTGATGCTTATGTTCAGGTTTGTGAACACATCATTTTTCAGAAAATTTTGGACATGTGTGCTCCTTAGAACTAATTCAGGAGCTGGTTTGGGTATTTGTTGCAAGAGTTGGATGGTGGGCAGCAAGGGGCTTATAGTTTTCCATGCTCTGAGTTAAGTTCTATCTGATGCTCCGTTTTCAGTAGAATTATTTATCTGTAGACTCAACTAGTGATGCTGACAAAATTAATACCATCTTCCTGTATATAACTTGAGTTTGTGTGGTTTACCATCAGGGCACTGGGAGAAGGCTGTTTTGATCCTGGTCTACCTTTGACTTCTCAACACAAAAACTGTGGGGTGTTGATCAGAAGTGTAGCTGTCTCCTTCGCTTAC
>NW_010226320.1:26931-97285 GCF_000690775.1 Eurypyga helias
ATTTCTACAAGAGACAGGAAGATGACTGTAGACCTAGCATTTTGTAAGGATGACCACCAACAACTTAGCTGGTTCTAAAAACAATGACATGATCAATCAGTGCTGACCTGCCTGCTGTGTCATACCTGTGCTGTTATACAGCAGTGGGTATGAGCTATTTTGAGGACAGCAGTGGGTATGAGCTATTTTGAGGACAAACATAAATTGACTTTGGTTTGGATATCAGAGTCATGTTTAGGCTCATCCTGCCTTTACTAGTGTGGAGAAGATGGCATGTTCTCTCAGCTGAGACTTCTAAAGGAAGGATTTGAGCTTCTTTAAAATTCAGAATTCTTTAAATCCTTTTATCCAGTGTCAATGGAGGCTGCTTCTTTGGGATTGTGGGTTTTTTTTGGTGTGGGTTTGTTTTTTTGCTTGTTTGTTTGGGGTTTTTTTAGGATTTAATATAGGCTGTGTTGGTTTGTTCTACTGGGATGAGTTTCTTCTCTGGTCTTAGGGACCATGTTCTTGGTTTAATTCCCCATCCTGCCCGGATTGCTGCTGCTGTTGTAGATACTTTTTGATGTTTCAGTTTTGCCTAGAGATGATTAAGAATTGCATGCTCTAGAAAGCTCTCTGGATAAACTAAAGACACAAGAAATCTAATGCTTTTGGGGCTTTATTACAGATTTTAATTTGAAGTTTCTACATACTCCAGCAGGAGGATGCAGTATGATTGGAGTAGAGATCCTGTGCAAATATTAGTTTTCTAAAGTCTAGAATGTTTTCTGATGCTATTTTATACCATTTTCTTTTAAGGAGAATGTTTGTGTGTTTTTAAAAGATGTAAAGTCCTGGGATGTTAGGTAGTTAGTGTGGAGAAATTGTAGTCTGTAAAAATAGCTTACATGTAGACTAATGAATTAAATATTTTAACAATGTAAATAGATGACAGTAACTGAAGCCTAAACTCACCTTTTGAAATTATGGTCACACATCAGGAATTTATGCACTTTATTTCCTTTTTTTTTTTTAATTGTAGATAGAGATTTTCAGGTGTTTTCAGAATATTGCTAAAGAAAATGTAAAAGGAGGTGTGAAAGTACTTTAGTTTTTAAGGGAGAAATGCAACACATTGCTGTGTGCAACTCCTTTTATAGAGGCTGCAACTTTTCTTATTTGATGGATATCCTTGGAGACAAAATCTTATTTTATTTGCTAAACTTGCAGTAAGAACTTCTGCTTTTCTGACAGACAAAGTGTAAAGGCTTTAAGCTGTGCCCTTTTTCACTCACTTCAATAACCTGCAGCAGTACAAAGTGTCGCAGCACAAAAATTACAGCAGTGGGGAGTGTGGTGTAACCTTTTCTACGTGTAATCCTCTGTGGGTTTTGTTTATGGTGCTGAGTACAAGACAATCTATAAGCATATAGCTTAGCCAAATCTCATCTAGTTTGGTTAGAAAAGAAAAAAATGGCAAAATCACGTTTTAATGAGAAGTGACAGGTCAAACTTTCTTGTATTCGTTGAGAGGGATAATCTCTCAAAGTTGGAAGGTGCAAATACCAAAGCTGTCACTGGAACGCATTTTGGAGCGGTGTGCAGCAGCACCAAGGAGTCCTCCTGGCCTCCTGACTCTGACAGCTTCAGTTGTTTCTTCCTCCCAGGCAGTGTGTTGCCAGTACAGTTTGTAAGAGCAGGAGATAAAACTCGAGCTTGCAGGGTGTGTATTTCGTACAGCGCAGTCTGTAAGGAGCCCTGTGCCAGACCTCATCCCAAGTTTGTGCATTTATGGATAACTTGAGGCTTTTGGTTGATAAATATCTCTTCCCAATTTCTTTCTCCAAAACCTCATTTCGGATCAGGAGGGCCAGTCCGTGACCATCGAGGTTGGGCATGGCCTGCCAGAACACTTCACCAGGCTTTTTGTTGTTTTATTATCATTCCTTAAGTCAAGGAGTCCCATTGTGGGTGTTATGAATTGTCCTGCTGGTCTGTAGCCACTTCTCTGCTGTCCTGTTCTGTGAAAGCAGCGTGTCTTTCAGAGTGGAGGGCATGTGCATCACAGGGAACATCAGCATTTTGGTCATGTGTTTAAGGTTAGACCTTCAACAGCCCCACGGTAGATTTTGTTGGCCTACCCTGAGAGAAAGGCTAGGCAATTCTGCTCCAATTCAGTGGAATGGTTTTGTTCTGCTTTTTCTTTACTCTCTCCTTAAGCCTTCCTGACTTGTTTTTCACAACCTCTTTCCTCCTAGATATGGTTCAAAGGCATTTACAGTTAAATAGAAGTTGTGATTGGATACCTAGGAAGTACCTTTCATCATGCATTGGCAAATATCCGAATTGGTTTCAGTACCCTTTACAGCTTGCTGATATGATGCTATCCGTAAGGCATAAGCTGGCTGCATGGAAGTGAGTGCATGTACACAAATCCAGTCTCCTTTTAGTCTGGATGCAGGCTTCTAGATAAGATCCCAACTTTGGAAAGGCACTAAGGAAAACTCTTCTTCCCAGGAGAGGGAGGGTATTGATAATGTCTGTGAGAAGGCCGGCCAGAGGCTGCAGGGGAGCTTTCATGGCTCTGATGTGTATTCCAGACCATCAACAGAAGTTGTAGTTGGAGGCCATGAGACCTGCCCTGCCCTGAGAGCTGAGGTACTGGTAGGGCTGCAGCTGAGCAGATGCGATCTCAGTGTCGGATATTGCCTGTGTGACATATGCACGTACACACCTGTAGGGTGGGATGAGCATGAATGGAATGTCTCAAAGGATGAGGGCAGCTGTGCAGTAAGAAGTCATGCCTTATGGGGAACCTACCAGCCTGTGCACCTTTCCTCTGCACAGCCGATGAAATGCTGTATTTGGAGAAGCATCAGTATTGTCTGCTCCTTTGAGCTTGTGTGGTGCCTTGAATTTCTTATGGGGCACAGTTAAAGCAACCACGTTCACAGAACAGCTACAGTATATTCTGACAGGCATTTATGTAAAAATCGCCCAACCTTCCTTTTGGTCCTAAGTAAAACTTAAGTGTTTAGAAATCAGAGCCTATATACTGCTGTGTTAGGACACTTACTCTAGCATAGTAACAGGACTCTTTGACAATGACTGACACAGTATGCTGTGCAAAATTGGAGCCACAGTGTTGGGTAAGCAGGGGCAGAATTATTTGTTCTATGATAATGTCTCATTTTGATGTCTAAGAGGAGATACGTTGAATGTTAAAATAATAATTTTCCCTTGTTTTTCCTGCTTGCCACTGAATCCTCAGGAACAACTGTTAACAATTTCAGTGTCTTTGTTTTGCATCTAAAAGCTCAGCAGAATTTCTTAAATTCTTGGGCTCAGAAGCTTCTGGTAAAAGTGAGTGTTATAACCTGATTATCAATGAAGGAAACACTTTTGGATATACTTTTAGTTTTGGAGTTAACCATGTTTCTATGTTAATAGAGGCTTTCTTCCTCCATAATGTGAGAAAAACTCAAGAACAGTTCCTGAATAGCCTTCACTTTCCATTCAGTATGCATTGTGTCCTCTCTTAATATATAAACCAAGAAATTCCTCAGAGAGAGTGGATGGATGAGTGAATGCGTACGTATTGTAGAGAAGTTTTACTGAATATGGACATCTCAGTTCAAAGATGGAATGCAGTAAAGAACATCAGATGTGCAAAACTGTCAAATAAAATGTATCTCAAGATACAGATGTGCAAATATATGAGCATGTATGTATGCATGTGTACGTATCCATACGGAGCTATGTTCATGTAGTGCATTCATGTCAAATACCCAAAAATGTGGTGACAAGAGAGGGCCCTTTTAGCTCCTCAAGACAATGAGCTGCAGTAATTTCTCCGTCCCTGGAGAGTTTACTTAAACACTAAACAAAATGTTTCAGAATGTAACTGATTGAATGTTTTACATTATTCACGTTTGTTTGGCTCTTGGCCAGCTTCTCATTGCAGAGGGCTGTGGCAAACAAAACCTGTAATTCACACTGACAAGGAAAATACACAGTTTATTCTGCTAGCTTCTCAACTCAGTGTTTTCGTAAAGTAAATACTCAAACAAAGCTCAGGTTCTTAATGTAAACGTGTTTTGTAACTCTAAACTTAGCCAAACAATTAGAAATCAAATAGTGAATGTTATTTTTTTGTTCCCCTTCACATGAAAATGTCATTATGTCTTTCCTTTCCTTTGTTGATAAAAAGGGATATCCCAACTTGAACAGCAGCAGTCTAAGAACTTTTTTTCTTTCTCACATTATGTTTTTTAACCATGTGGGTTTAGCACCAACTTCTTAACCATTTTATCTTCTACTGCCAAATATATCCTTGTGAGAATTGACACGACTCCCACCATACATTGGATATCTGCTCATCACATTCTGCTTGCTTCAAATTCAGGGTGCAGAATGGAACTTAGTGGGCTTCTATAAAATCTGCAGTTTACAGATATTTCTGGGCTTTTGCGGCTTGGCCTTTTATTTTTTTTTTCCTTCTCCCATTTGCTGAATTCCTTGCTTTACAAAAGGCTGTTTGTTCATCCTTAGGAAGTGAAACGTGTAAACAGAGGTAAAATGGTAAGAAATGCGAATGGGCAGATGCAATAGCTGGGTCAGTCAGTGGTCAGGGAGGGGGACATACAAGAAACACTGCGGTAAATGCTTGTGTTATAAATGTAGTAAACAGCCCAGTAAAAATTTACCTTTCGAACTGCATATTCCAAAGGAGGTTACCGAAAGGAAGAGTGACCCTAGCTATCTGCGAGTTACCACTTTTGGAGTGGGGTTTTTGTCCATGTGACCTGTCATGAGCACATTTCCATGGGCAGCACTGGGAGTGCCTGCCTCACAACGGAGGCGTCCGAGCAAAGTCACTTACTGTAGATGTCTTCATGTATAAGCTGAATCATGCCTTTGATGTCAAACGTGGAGCAAAGTTTACCTCTTGTTACTGAATGTAATTTACAGCTGCAGTCGAAAGCAGAGAGGGGAACGTGAGCGCTAGGAGGGCAAAACTTGTTCCATGTTCAGTAAGCTTACTGAAAGGTGAGGTAATATGCCTATTACAAGATACTCTGGGTACCTTGTATAAGGAGGAACAGAAACCTCATCTGAAGAGAAAGTGAAGGTTAGGATTCTTTTGGGGCTGCAACCAAAAATACGTGTTTTGCCATAATGACTTCAAAAATTAGTACTCTTTGTAGAGCTGATGACAAGAACCAAAAAGGAAATGAGGTTGAATGATTTTAATACTAAGGACTGAAGTGTCAGAGGAGAGATGGATCAAATAGAATAAACTTAAAAAAAAACAAAGAGAGAAACCATTGTGCAGTGCTTTCATAGGAATGTCTGCCTAGTATGATTTGTATGAATGGGAGCCCATAGTTGTATGTACTCTCCTGTCTTATGTATTTGCCCTGAATGCAATGACAGTGAAAAAGGCTTGGCCCCAGTAATGACTTTAGGTGCTGTGCCGTCATCCCATTTTACACTTGAGCAAAGTGAGGTGTTTGTGTTATATAAGGAAGCAGAATGACTTCTTCAGTGTTACACAGCAGATCATTGGCTTTTCGCTTTCCCGCTGGAATTATGACAGCTGAACAATCAAGGTAACATGAGAAGTTTCTTAAGGAATGAAGGTAGAGGTCTGGGTGCTGCAAGAAAGAGGAATGGTGTTCAAATTGCTCAAGATGTTTTTTTTCTGTATTCATGGGTCTCAGTGTTGTCTTGTATTGAGATCCATGTTCTCAATACATGGATTGAGATACTGTGTCCTAATTCTTGAAGATATTTCAGTGTCTTAGACATTCATCATTCACTTTTTGCCTTACCATGGGGTTTTTTGTGCATTCAACTGAAGAGGAGTTAATATTTTAAAAAAGCTGGAGAGAGAATAAATATAATTGAAAATGTTTTTCTTTTAAAAACAACCCATCTCTCCTTCTTTTCTTGGAGGTAAGAGAGTTGTGCTTCATTGGGAATAATTTTTAAAAGCCTAACTGTTCCAGTGAGCTCAGCATCTTCCTTCCTCTCCCTGTTACTGTTATGAATTGCTCTGTACCTGAGTGCACTGGGGAGTCAGGCTGCAGTTCTCTAAGAGGCTGCAGTCCTGAGGTCCTTTGAAATTACAACCCCACTGCTAGTACGTACTTCTTGAAAATTTGGCTAAATGTTTCATTATAGATACTTTCAGGATATATGCATGGGCTGCTGTAATCTCATGCTTTGATTCTGGTGTTTTTTAGAACGAAAAGAAGGAAAAAGTAAAGATTGTGATGTTCGACAACTCTCCAAATATTCAGCCTTTGCAGCAGCAAATAAAGATTCTGATTTTACTTCTTAATTTGGGTGCAGTAAAGAGAGGTAGCCATTTCCATAAGGTTTGCAAAACCAGTGTTGCTTGCTCTGGAAAAAGGCTGTTTTCACTATACAAACAAAAAGATTTAGAGAAGGTTGTTTCATGGCTGGATTTTTTTAGTGTCCCGCAATATGCCAGCTACTGGGCTTTCCCCCTTGTTAGGATGAACGCAAAGTTTTCTGCAGTGTTCTTTTTCCAGGGTCAAACTGGACTCTTGCTTAATATCCTGGACTCTAAAAGATAGCTGTTTTCAAGAACCCTGTAGCTTTTTCATGATTCAGAGGTCTTTGCTTCTCTCTTGCATTTCATTTGAAATTAGCTGAGGGAATAGAAAATGGGATGATCATGGATAGGCACGTAGCCATAAGAAACTCAGTTAAAAATTGGCCTTTGTAAACATCTATTTCAAACAATTGTAAGCAACTAGTCAGACCCTTGAGTCTGGTTTTCATGCATGTCAACGTGCATGAAAAACATACTCATGCCGGGAAAGGGGTAAACAAACTGCTGCGAGCTCAGTTAGTCTTGCTTCAGTGCGGATACCAGGATTAAGAGGAGGATAGGGCAAATTACTCAATTTAAGGACAGATGAGGAAGGAGAGCAGACTCGGTACAGAGGCCAGTTTCCTCTCAACTGGCTGGAGTATTTCATGTTTGTTTGATAGTTGTCAGTTCTCTTCTTTACCATAGTTCCTTCTAATTAGTGAATCAAATTAATTGGCCTTGAGTTCTACTTGAGTTATTCCTAGAATGCTCTTGTTAAAAACTAATGCGCTCTCCCATTTCTCTGCCTTTGTAAAGGGAGGAATTACCCACTGGCTTAAATACCATTTAGTCCTGGTGAGGTACTTGTGAGCTTGCTGCCTTTCGTGGTACAGATTTGAGCTAAAGCTTTTCCCATTATCAGTTCAGCTGCAGATGGCTTCACAGACTCCTCCATAAAAAGAGTCTAATGTGAGAACCTCCTTGACTTCCCTTCCAATGCTGTCAGTTAGGGAGAAATAAAGATGAAAAAGAGCTAACATTGTGGCAAATGAACCAAATTAATTTTATGCTTCGGTGTTCAGAGGAGAAGGATGTCCAGAGCAATTCCATGTTCTCCACTTCGAGTAAGATGCAAACTCCCCACTTTCGATGGATGGATTTTAACATAGCAGCATTTCTGTTTCTTTGTGCATATTTTCTGTTTTAAGATGCCTTTCTACTTAACTGATTTTAATCTGTTGTTAAATTGCTTAGTTGGTTTTGGGGAGAGTATTTTCATTGCTTTTGATTTGCTGATATGCATTTACATGGAATTTGCTTTGTCAGTGATGTTAAATGGTTTCTGTGATGCCTTCAAGGGATTTACTTGTTTAGATGCTGTGTTTAATTAAGTTTCCATTGGTGTTATGTGTTTATCCCATATAAAGCTAGATATGGCAGGTTTTTTTTGTTTTCTTCCCTCTTACCTCAAAGAAACTGAATTTGAATTTTGTATTTTCAGTATTTACAGTGTGGACTAGTTCATGGCTCCAATAGGAACAAAACCCAACTTGCTTGTACTATTGAAATTTATTATTAGATGCTTTACAAAATGTTTGACTATTTAAATAGCTATTCTCTGGTACACACTAGTATGACATTTATCCAGCATGTAAAAATAACTGCCGATTCCCCTTATTTCTGCCCTTTCTATCTATCATTAATATTTTGGATTGATGGTCAGTAGTGTAGTGTTTATACGATTCTCTCTTCATATATGAGCTTCAACTCACAGAAAGTCTGGATGTGCTTTTACAGAGGTAAATAGATTAGTTATTTCACTGCCTCCGCTTTTCTGCTTTCCTTTTTTTGTAACAGCTGTACAGTTCCTACATCAGCTTAATTAGTTCTCTGATTCTGTTTTAAATATGCTGTCAGTAGTATAAGCATATACCTCTGTTTTCTTCTCACACACTTGGACAAGCACATTCTATCCATGTTCACACTGAAAACTGGACAGTCTGGTTTTCATGTTGGGTTTTTGGACTTTTGTTTGTTTAGGACCCCTTGCACCTTTGTTCTGTGGCTGCCTTTTTCTTTTATTTTAACTCTGCTTGGTTGAAATGCTGATTGGTTAGAGAGCACTTTGTTATTTCCTGTCAAACTTCATTAACTAATGCTTTATTTCCAAGAATACAGTGTTTTAATGATTGCCTCCCTAATTGATGTGTCATCCTGAACTGCATGTGCCTTTGCACCTGCCTACTTTCTGCCAAGTTTAAACAGTCTTCATCTGCATTTTAAACTTAACCAGCAGCCTATTTTTATTTTATTTTAGGGAAAGCTTGTGCATCCTATTCCAAAAGTCTTTCCACAGTCTAATAGAACTGAACCTTTTGTTCCAGCATCATTTTCTCAGCTACTTATTGAAATGTTACTTTACTGCCTGAACCTGTACTTTGGTACTAGGACCGTTTCAAAGATGTAGCCATGGAGACAGCCTTGTAGTCAGGAGGCTAAAAAGCTAATTTGGTCTCCAAGCACTTTGAAAATTCCTTTATATGTTGTTATTTTTATCATGAACGGCTCCTTCTCAGTTTTCTCTAAGAAATGCTCTGGATGCCTCCTGGATATCATGAAACCAACTATGTTTGCATTTAGTAATCAGAATACCCAAAGGCACGATTGTGTATGCTGTTTTGGGACTCAGACCTTTGCATATGTAAGCGTTAAACGACACATTTTTTAATTAAATGTTAGTGAAATCTGAAATTCTATTAAATTAACCAATCTTAAAATTAAGCTACAGACAAGAAACTTAGACCAGACTAATCTTAAAATTTGATAATGCTTATTCCATAATGTATGGAAAGCAGCTTGATATATAATTCATGTAGAATAAATGTTTTATTTTATGAAACTAATAAAAGCTCTGTTTGGAATGCCTTTTTTTCTTTCTTTGCATTGGAATGCCTTCTTTACGTTCTTTGCATCTGAAGTTATCCCAGAGCTAAAGAGGATGGGAATTCACAGAAGTCAGGATCTTGAATCTGAGGTACATGCCTTCAATAAAACCCTATTGAGTGACACACTGTGCTGTTGGATGTTCACTGTTGCAAGAAATGATGCTTTCTAAAATGGTATTTTAAACCTCCATACCCTTCGGTAAACTGAGGAAGCTAAATGAACTCAGTATTTTTGCCCTTCTATAGGTTCAGCACTGTGTGTTTCACTCATCTTTTATTTCGAGGCCAAATACTACACTCAGGGAGACCTAAAGTGCACACAGATGATAACAAGAGTTAAACTGTATAAACTGTGGGTGGGTTTGTTGCTCCTTCAGTCAGAGCTATGGTGTTGGCTGTTACGTTGTGTTCAGAGACCATGAGAAAACTGGGTTCTGAACCAAAGATGATGTATATAGGGCTGATATTTCAATAAGAGTTGTGGATGACTAGCGATTAATAACATGGATTTATGGATGTGGTGATGTATTACAATGGTGAAGCTTTGAGCATGTTTACAAGGTCCTTTGAGTTTTAATATAGTGGTTTTCATTAAGTTTGTTTATCATCTATAGTTTTTACTGGCTAGACTTAAATCTAGTCTATAAGGATTTTGAAAGTTTATAGCAAATTTAAAGAGATATAAAAAGTTAAGTAATTTTATCCAGTAAGTGTGTTTATCCAAATATGTCATCAAACTTCTCAATTTCCTTTTTAGAAGGCCAGTTAGGGACAGACTGACGCATTCTCCTGTCTGACAGACTGCGAAGACATCCAGAGTTTAGCTGGCAAGACTATTGAACAAAAGGGAGAATTTTAGGATTTCAGGGAGTGTGTCTTGCTTCTTAGTTCCCCAGTTGGATGTAAGATAAAATTTTCAAATGAGAAACATGTGAAACGTCTTGTCTAAACATTTGAATAAACGATGTCCCAATTTCCTGATGACTTAAATGCAAATTGTATGATCTGAACATTCCTAAAAGTCATCTTAGTAGTCATAAATTTGTACGTCAGAATAAGGTTTGCAGTGCTAAGAATTTTCTGATAATCCTGAAGTTCTTAGCGTACAGACCAAGTGAAAGGGAGGGGAGGGTGCACAGTCCTGATTTCTGCTAGGTTTTATTAAATTTTCCACAGGATTGTCTGGTTTTGTGCAGTTTTTTTCCCGAAGTTATAAGGAGGAAGGAGGCTAGCCCAGCATGTAAGGAAGTGCAGGTGAGATGGTAACAGTTATGATAGATAGAAATGGAAGGATGGTTTAGGAAAACTCTGATTTGTTACCTATACCCTGATAATGTCTGTGGGGCTCGTGTCTTTCCTCGGTGACTTGAAGATGCTGTGAATCAAAGTGCTAAGGCTATGGAATTTCCCAGGAGTTTAGAATAGACGAAACTCTGACTGGTTTTAAAAGTGAAGAGCTTTGTTCAAGTTGCAGGTTTTTAATCAGCTCTTATAATTTCAAGCAAAATCTGTAACTTGAAAGGTTTTGGCAAGGAAGTAAATAAGGAATTGTTCCAAAGAACAATTTTAATGATTTTCTTTTTCAGTGCCATAGCCTGATGCTGACCGCACAGAAGCTGCTGAGAGTATCTTGGGCAGAGAACAAGAGCAGATCAGTGAAAAGTCTATCTCATCAAGTTCATACACACATTTGAAAACAACCGTGTTGCTTGATTCAGGGAGTTTCCCTTCTCCAACACTCTTGGCAAAAGTAGAGTCTGGGAGAAGGTGCTTGATGCTAGGCCATATTTGGCAGACATAAATCAGTTAGCTGCCTGGGTATTTTCTGTGTTACTGTCCCTTTGGTGTTTTTCATTTCTTATGTGGGAAGGGGGAATAAAACTTTTCTATGGCAAAATATTTCCCCTCTCCCTTTACAGTAGCCTGATCACAATGACCCCATCACAGCTGTTGGGTTTGGGTTTTCTCTGCTTGAAAATTACTGTCGTTGATGATCAAGTGATGGTTCGAGAGCCATTAGCACTGGAGCCTTTCGTTGTCACTGTCATAGAATCACAGAATGGTTTGGGTTGGAAGGGACGTTAAAGACCATCTAGTCCCACCCCCCCTGCCATGGGCAGGGACACCTTCCACTAGACCGGGTTGCTCCAAGCCTCATCCAGCCTGGCCTTGAACACTTCCAGGGATGGGGCATCCACAGCTTCTCCGGGCAACCTGTTCCAGTGCCTCACCACCCTCTCCGGGAAGAACTCCTTCCTGATATCCAATCTAAATCTCCCCACTTTCAATTTAACCCATTACCCCTTGTCCTATCACTACAGGCCCTTGTAAAAAGTACCCCGTCATCCCCCCCCACCTCTGGCTTTCTTGTACTACATCTGTACAAGCTCTAGCTTTTACCAGTTGTGTTCCCCAGCACAAACTTTTCTGTGGGAGTGTGAAGGGAGTGGTTAAGTCTCCCTGCCTGCTCAGTCTTTGGTGTTCCTTCAAATCATTCCTAGCATTATTTTCTCCCAAGGGGTGCACAGTTGAGACCTACGGTGGAAGGAGAGTGGGCAGTTCTCCATTCGGAATAGTCCTGAAGCAGCAGACCTTGCTGCAGCCCACTCAGACTCTCATCTCAGGGTTTTATCTGCTTATGGATCTCAGCTGCGTCTTTGTCTGTGACCACAGTGGGTGCCTTAGGGTTCTTTTTCAGTCTTAGCCAAGTGTCTAGAAAAGTTTCAATAGGGTAACAATCCTGTCAGGAAGGATTGTATTGAGTTTTTAAAGAGAAAAAATTATTGAATGAGTAGAAAAGTATAGTTTTATTTATGACAATGCCACTTTTATTGAACAGTTCTACAGGGATTGAGACCTTTCTGTATTTTGGACGTTGGAAATGACAAGCAAAATTGTCAGCCGTATGTTTAGAGAACAACCCTCTGTTGCCAGGGATGATACTAGATGATCTAATAGTTTTTCTTGTATCTACTTCCTATTACTCCCATTTCCTACTCAGAGCCATCCACCCGTCCTGTCCTCTGCCATACAGGAGTCTGAAAGAGAAATTTTAAAAACAGAAGTTCATATGCCTCTCCTGACCTTTTCATTTCTTTCTGAATTTATACTTATTGTGTGGCTTTTTTCCAGTCTTCTTAGCAGAAGGGTTCAAATATTGAAGAAACTTTTTCGATGTATTCACACTTTTGGTCTTCAGACACTTCAGATTCAGGCTTAAGAAACAAAACAATAATGTTCTTGTGTGAAAATCAAAATTACAGTGTAAGACGATTTTGGTGTTTATTTTTCAGTTTTTTCCAATAATCTCTCCTCAACAGATTTAGTGTTACTGATTTGCCTTTTTTTTTTCTTCTTTGTTTAAAATTACTGTCTTAGCACAGAGACTGAGGCTGTGATACTTTTCTTAAACTGTTTCAGGCTCCCATGCATGCTTCTTTCATATGTGTGTATGATGCTCAGAGATTTTGCAGCTGGGCATGAAGCACTGAAGCTCATCGGATGCCATGGGAAAGTTGGTCATGAGTTTGGACCGCAGGTCTTGGTGGCTGATGTGTGACCTGCAGTCTCGGTTCTCATGGCCATTTTCCTCTTGCCTGGTTTTAAGATATGAAGCTAATTATAGTGGATGTAAATGACTTAAATTTTTCTACCACAAGAAAGATTGTAACTTCGAGATTCCCCCTCCCCTACACTTGAGCAGGAGTGTAACTTTTCCCATAGCAGTGATTTGTTCTGTGAAATGACGATAGTGTCAAACTTTCTATGTCAGAGAACGATTTATAGGTTTTTCTCTCTGTCTGATGTTGCGTGTTTTCTTTTCAAACTCCAGTTACAAAATCCTGTGCCAATTTCTCCCTCTCACAGCCCCACCCTGCAATGAATCAGAAGTGCACCGTGTCTTTTTTTGGTCACAGGTCTTGGTACAGTCATCCGCTTCTATTGTTGCTTATGATTAGACTAGTTATGCTGTGCCGCACATGGAGCGGGGCAGTCAGTCTTATTTGGAAATGTAAATCTGGGAGTAGAGCGAGTGCCCCGTTACTGAGGGCAGTGCCTCACCATGAGCATATTTGGCCACAGCTTCATCATCCGTGCTGGTCACTGGTTATGTTCCAAACAGAGTATAGGGAGTTGGTGTTGATTTACAAGAGCCATAAATATTCTCAGACTTGCCAGCTTAGAAAGATCATCTTTCCCTTTGAGCTCTGACACTATGGTTAAAAGTGCTGCCCAGAGCTACCAGAGTTGTTTCCCATCACCATCCCTTCCAAGAGAATTCACGCCCCTTTGCAGGGAGGGCATATGGCAATCACCATCGCTTCCCCTGCTCATGAGGGGTGAGAGGGTAGCACTGTAGGAGAACATCATTTGTCTAAGGCTTTTCATCCCTGGCCTCAAATTATGCAGCGATAGTAGTCGTTGTAAGTGTGACAGTGTGCCTGAAGCTGTGAGCAGACTTCTCATGTGCTCGGAATTCAAAAAAATTAAATATGAGCTTCATTTCTCTGTCATTCTGCTGAAGTCAGTGGAGTCACGTGAGAAACAGTTATCACCTAGATCTTGCATCTGCTCACTGATTACAGTAGGTGGAAGGCTTTAGAATTGCACCATGGCTCTAGAGAATTTCTCAGTTGTGTTAACACTGAGTTGAAAGCCCTGTTTCTATTTGTATTTATTCTTAATCTCTGTTTAGAATAAGCATAATGTGACCTTATTTAACAGTTTGGGCTTCTTTAATCCCTTTATTAACCTGGATTCGACTGATTTGTTTTCTTTAAGATAAAGCAGTTTAACCTTCCACCATGCAAGAAACCATTGTAGAAATCTTTGAATCCTTGAATTTTGACAAGGGTCTGAATTCACAACATCTGTTGGAAGTTATGTAGCACAGTGGTACATATTTTTTCACGTATGAGCATGAGGTAATTAATGTGTACATCACTTCCTTGAGTCTGTCTTCGTGCCTCAGTGGTGTTATTAGTTGGACTGTCCCGTTGGGGTGTAATGCAGAGTAAGAACACTAATGTTGGGCTTGTGGTGGGTCTCTCTTATTCACCTACAGAGCACTAGATACCCATGAAAAAGGTCAAACGTACAGAGATCTGGCATCCATTTCACAACTTGCAACACATAGTCTGAGGCATATGTAATATATATAACTCATTGCCAGAAAGCTAAAAGGAAATGATTGCATTTGAGTACAATGCAATCTACAACAATAGTTCAGTGTGCATGAAATTAAAAACTGCTGGTAACACATGTAGAATAAATAAGTTGACAGTGTTTATTTTTACTGTAGCTTTCTATAGAGATAAGATCCTGCTGCTTACAATATTTAATTGGCTTCATTAAGAAAAGCAGCAAATATTAATTATACCCACTGTTACAGAATATTGAATTTTCCAGAGCTGGGCATGCAGTGTATTGTTACTCCAATGTGTGAATGTGTCAGAATTAAAGTACAACAGTGTTACACTCACAACATACTAACAGGCTTCACCTTTTACCTGAGATTGTTCCTTCTCTTCTTGCTGGCCTGTCCTGGTTTTGAAGCTTGACCTACTGTGTGTAGCAATTACTTTCATCTGACAGTTTAAAATAAGTCACACCACAAACCACTTAACCTAGAGTGCTCAGTATCATGAAATCACATTTCTTACCTACTCAATACCTAAGCAGTATTATAATATGATTTAATTTTGGTATTTAGTCCATGTAATAGCATTGCATGTGAGGGTAAGTGTGTACTGTGAAGTTACACAGGAGGAAATACGCAGCCTTACAGCACTAATGAGAGTGCGTGCAGTGGGGACAGACAGAGGGGTGAATTCTAACGTGGAAATGATGATAACATATTTCTGAAGTGAGGGCCTGGAACAGGATTTAGTTACTTGGATGGACAGAAAGATATGTTTGGTTTATTTGTGTGTGGGAGGGGTTTGTTTGATTGACTTGTTTTTAATTGATTTTTATTTTCTTGGAAGTGCTATGAAGAGGAATTTGTGAGAATTAAACACAGAACGGCTGAGGTAGAAAATATGCCTAGGTGTGACAGGCTGAGTGACAAGCAGTATGACTTTGTTACCCCAGTTTTAAGAACCGAGGTATCAGACAGTGTTAAGGATGAAGCCAAGGGCAGGGCAATAAAAGTCTGAGTTCCATTCTGGTCTTGTGGAGTTGGGGATGATGGCAGGTTGTTCACAAATGGTGAGATTTGTAGTTATGGGGGTGGTTGGAGTAGAGGAGTCATCAGCATAGAGTTGATGGCTGTCTTTGAGTTTCTGTGAGGAGAACAACAAAGAGTGAATGGATAAAGACCTAAAGAATAAGACCTGTGGGGTCCTCTGGGCAGAGAAGAGGTGAATGAGAAGTTTCCAATTCAGAGCACACTGGAAACCCAAGTGAGTGCAGCTTGGAGTCACAGAGACTCCACTCTGTGTTGGTAAGATGGCAAGGAAGTACTGAAAGCTCATTTGCGTCCAAGGCAGCCAAAAGATCAGAGACAGTGAAGATGGATTAGGTTCAGAGGTTTGCTAGGAGGAAAGTTATTGAGCTTTTAATGAGAGCAGTTTGAGTTGAGCATGGAGCAGAAGCCAGACGAGAATGATTCCTACAGTGAAACTGACGGAAGGGGTCTCCTGGTGAGGATGGCAAAGGCTGCATCAAGAGCCCAGGCAGCCAGCAGAATCTCTGTCCCTTGGCGATCTTCAGCAGTCAGCTGGACAAGGGTCTGAGCAACCTGATCGGACTGTGAAGTTGCTCCTGCACTCAGCAGGTTGTATTGGAGAGCTCCAGACAGCCCTTCCAACCTGTGTTACTCAACAGGCTGTCATATTAGCTGACTGACCTTCAGGGAGGCAGCAGTTGCGGCAACAAGCACGGTGTCTTGTGGTGTTTCACTAGATGAGCAAGTCTACAGTGGTGAGTCTTTTGCAGGTTAGGTTCCATTTTTTTTATGCATTCCTCAGATGGGTATGATAACTTTTATCTTAACATTGAAAATGCCCTTTACTTGATGTTTTAGGAAGAAATGTCTGATACAGTGCAATAGAGTTTGGTTGGCTGGCTTAGGTCTTTTCATTGCCTAGAGCATAAGGAGTAAGTTTCCTTCTAGGAGATGTCTTCTTTGGACTAGGTTCTCTACCTGAGCATTGTGAGCGTGAATTCAGCGCTAAAACAGAAACTGACGATGTCTTTCCTCCTTACAGAAAAAAACCTCATGTTAGTAGATGATGCTTAAACTGAAGAACTTACTGATTGCTGCTCTACCAGCTTGCGAAGTTTTGTGCTAGTATTTGAATTCTTGTGAGCAGCATTTATCATAACTGCCTTTAAAAACAAAAATCTATTTACATTGCTTATTAGCAAGCTGCTGTTTTTTTTCTGATCCTGTTGAAGACCATTCTCTTATTTAAACAGTATATCTTCATAATCACAGAATCATAGAATTGTTCTGGTTGGAAAAGACCTTTAAGATCATTGAGTCCTACCGTCAGCCTAGCACTGCCAAGAAAATAAAATAATAAAGCTTTTCCCGCCATATAGTTGTAGTTGAGCATCTATAGAGTATATGGAAAGTTTGAAAATGGCCACACCTCTACAATGGGAGTTTTCTTCCTTTCATCCAATGTAACCCTCAGGTACCTGTGACTGGTTTCTTTCACTCATACCTTCGTTTCCCTTTCTGTATTCAGCAAATGGGGAATAACTGGTTACGTAATATTTCAAACTCCTTGAGATTTGCAGAGGAGAAGGGCTGTGGAAGTGCTAATCATTTTACTATTTTACTCTTTTGGGGTTTTTTGGGGTGG
Source organism: Eurypyga helias (assembly GCF_000690775.1). Taxonomy (NCBI): domain Eukaryota; kingdom Metazoa; phylum Chordata; class Aves; order Eurypygiformes; family Eurypygidae; genus Eurypyga; species Eurypyga helias. The sequence continues at coordinate 44,016 of NW_010226320.1, forward strand.
TGTGGGTGGAGAGTAATATGTAAGTGTGTAAATACATGCATGCATAAGGCATGTGTTTTTAAAACTGGGAATATGCATGTCTAGAAAACCTAGTTTCATGGTTTAGCTTTGTAAAATATTTTCTAAAACATCAGCTTTTATTATTTTATCATACTGCACAAATATGCAATGGGGCTCAATGTGTTTTGACAAATAGGTACCTTCTCAGGGAAGATACAGAGGAGTCTGTATTTGAGTGTACAGTAAGTATTCTTCCTAGTCCTTAATCCTGCTCTCCATCCCCCAGCCCCATGAAATGCAAGAGCTTCTCAGCAAGCTCAGTGCCTTTTACACTGTCATTCTTCAGGTGCACCAAGTAGTCTCTGTATGTAGCTTCTGGAGGCTTTTTTATGTTTCTGTGAGTTTGGATGCTGCTATTTCCTTAGGTACCAGTATATACAGTAAAACTTTCCCTTCTAGACTCTAGTGGCCTTGGTCTAGCACACTACCATGCACACGTAGTTTGTGTTCCTGTCGGGTCTGCACACACACAGTGTACAGGTCCTGTTCAAGTGCAGGAAAGACCTATCCAGTTGTTGCCCGCTGGTCTCCTTTCCTCCACAAAATTGTTCCTCATTTGATAGGGATTTGTGAGTGCCTCTGTACTTTAAATGTGCATATGACTGAAGATGAATATGTACAATGACAGTAGCATGATTTTATCCTTCTTTTGTTGCAATGTTCGTTGCTACATATTGAGACTTTCCTGTTTGGAAGACCAATCTTTGTCTCTTAACCACACTAGGACTACAGAGGATTAGTTTTGGCTGGCAACAAGAAGAATGCTTCAAACGCCTAAGGGGTTGACATTAAATGCTAATCCAGTTCTTAGATCTGGAAAGTCATCACTAGTGCAGTCACAAGCTTAAACTCCCCAGTCTGAGAGTGTACAATTGATGAGGTCAAACTTAAGTCCTGTCGCCTTGCTATGAAGTCAAAGGTATTTGCAAACAAAGGTGAAGAGTTTTTATGGAGTCAGTAAACGCTGCTAATATTTGCAATCATGTTTTTTAACTCTGTTAATGAGAAATGTCATGTATGGAGGGCTAAGGCAGCAGAAGGGTTCTAGAGATGGAAGCTTGCCTAGTTTTTTGTAAAACATGTAATTTGATAAATTAGTTCATTGCTGTAGTTTTCATTTAAGAATTCTTCAGCTCTGTTCTTCCTGAGCACATACATAAGAAAGAGGAAGTGCTTTGTCTCCACCTTATTTGAAAATATATTCAGTCATATGTAAGAGTTGGATCTGATTGATAGTTTCTTTATTCTTGCTGTCAGGAGTAGTCGTCAGTGCTTCAGCATCGCTGTCTCGTATCATTTAAGTTTTCCATTTTGATCACGTAATCACGTATTATTCACCTACCTCGTTTGCCTTGCATGCATTGTGGGCTCTCTACAGATGTGTTTAGCGTGTACTGTAGCATTGCTTTCTGATGAAAGAAAGCCACTTTTTTGAGTAATTGCATGGAAGTTCAGGATTTTGCTTTGGAAGTGAAATACTGTTAGAAATGTATGTACCTTTCACACTTAAAAGAGAATACTGCTTCCGGATGAAAAAAAAAAAAAAGAATTAATTGATGAATGCTTACTGGTTTCCTGATATTTTTTTTTTTAATTTTTTTACTTGAAGTGGTAGGGAAATAAAAATTCATAATAGATTTCATTCGTCCTTATCCAAATGCAAAATTCACATCCTGGGCTCTAGGTTGGGCTAAGGTTTTTGAAATGGAACAAAAGGTCGCTTTGCTGCGCATGGGTATGTGTTGTGAGTGTGTTGAGAGCTGTGCTGTAACTTGCTGTGTGATTTTTTGGGTTTGTTTTTTGGTTGTGGGGTTTCTGTTAGTCTTTTTGGTTTGGGTTTTCTTTTTTTGTTATGGCAGGCAATTGCGTGGAGATCTTGATGGCGACATTACTTGGCAAACATTTTGGAATCAGCTCAACATGTGACATCACACCCCCTTAAGGTTTTCCACATAAAATACATTCGCCAAAGAAAATACAAGAATTGAGACTTAATCTGAAATCTATTATTACATCCTCTGAGGTCTCATTAGGCACCTCAGTATTCCCCCCGCACCCCCCGCCTTTTTCCAGGCAGATAGACTAAATGGTGCAGATTATAGTGGTAAATGTTTTATAGTCTTCTTGGGGGGAACATGGAGGAGGGGCAGGGAAGAGAGTTTTATCCCATGTCTACCCTGTTTTCACAAGGAAAAAAACGACTGTGATGCTTAGTCTTTCCTTCTGTGCAGCTTTCACGCTGTGTGAGCACGTGTCTGAGAGAATGTTTTGCCACTTTTAGCAACTGTGGTTGTTTAGCTCTGTCTCTGAGACGAGTGTTTCCCCGTTTGGAGAAAAAGACAGCAGGGATGGAAATGTTCATCACGGGGTTTCGTTCCTGATATGATGATGTTTCACGAAAACAGTTCTCAGAGAAAAATGTCAGTTCTGTGCCTTGTGGGGGGATTTTGTGCTGTTCTGTGTGTGCCTGTGCTTGCCTGTGTCCACATACGTTTTTCTGAGAAGCAAAGGGCTTTTTCCCCCAGCCTCTTTAATTGCAAGCCCGAAGTTTGGCTGCGTACTCTGTGGGAAGCGTATCTGCTGTCTTTGATAGACCTGCAGGAGAGAGGTGTAGCGCGAAGGGCGAGCACTGCCAAAAGACACGGAACATGATGTTACGCAGGCGAAGAATTATCTATGCATAATGTGAGTTTAGAACAGGCTTGACATTCTCACACCCAAACATTTCCATCTGGAAGCTGTTCCTAAGTGAAAGGAAACGGAGACAATATTCTCCTATCTTCTGGAGTAGCTGTCCAGGGAATAGGAAATGTTCTTTTCTTTTTTTTTTTCCTCCCCCCTTCCTTAGGATGTGTTCACTTTTACTGCAGATTCAGAGAAGACACAGTTTAAAATGGCTTTAAAAAAAACCCAAAAAGTAAATTACATGGAATTTTCCTTAAACCTTCTAAGAATTGGTGTTGAAACCTTCACAATGTGCTTAAACACACTGTGGTGCTTTTCAGTTAAAGTTGGACTTACGGTTTTCATGCCAGTCCTGATATGACCATTTTATGGTGTTTTTACTTTCAAGGCTTTCTGTAAATTCTCCTCTGCCTTTGCTTGCTCTCTCTTTCTGTGGTCTGTCCAAACGCCACCTACCTTTCCTCATTTCTTTTTCTTTAGCCATTAAAGGTTGCACACCTGATTTCACATCGTTACTTCCTGCAGTGTCCACTGAGCATCTTAAACAAGCTGAAAGTGTTGGCTGTAACTTCACACATTGAGTATCTCCCTGTAGTGTAACGTACCTGTCATCCTGCAGCAGTGCTGAAGAATCTGCCACCCGCTTGACCTACCTCACCTGCTGATAGAGATGTGGGTGCTGCTGTTATTTAGGAGTAATTAGTCATGTTTTCACAGCTGAACTCTCAAAATACATATCTGCACATATTTCTGTGGTTTTAGTGGAAGCAGAATTAGAAAGCAGACAGATCCTTAGACACACTGTTAAATCGTAGGTATTTCTTAGTACTATGGCAAGTACAAGGTAAGGTACTACCTTACCTTTCACATTCTTGTTTCAGTAAGTTGGTAAACTCATCACTTTTTTCCATGTATTTGCTGTGTTTCCTCTTCTCTTCCTCTAGTTCATTCAGTGTCTGTCTGTGTGATTTTTCTACCATTAGAAGTTGCTCCAGCATTCGTCTGTGAGTTTCTTTCTGTTTCTCTACAACTTTATCAAGCTACAAGAAAAAGCAAAAACTCCTGAAATCTTTGGAAATTCTTACTTGCTCATTAACAGGCTTTCATTCATGAACGATATTGAGAGGCTTAATAATATAAAATGCATTTAATAGCCTAATGGCCAGGTCCTTTGGTATCTGTTTGGAAAGGGTTATTTAGTTCTGTCACACTAATTCTGACAAATGAGTAAAGTAAGCTAAGGTACTCTTTTGCAGGACCCTCAGTCACCTTCTCTTTCCCGCTCCTGCCATGACTGATCCTCAACAGCTACTAATTAACAGTTACTGTTCCCAGGGCTGTGCTTTTCTCATTGATCATTGTGGTAGAGAACCAGATGTCTTGGCAGAAGACCCCTCTGCTTCGCACAGTAGGCAACTGAACTTCGGTTGAACAGAAATAGCTGCCTCACTTGCAGGTGCATAGGAAGTGAGAGCATTGAATTGTCTTTGTCAGGTAGGCAGGTAGATCAAAAGCAGTTCTTCTCTGGTTTCACAGTAAATGCATGCTAGAACCAAGAGCGGAAAACAGTCCTGGCTCCTGCGCTTACTGTGAGCATGGCTCTGGCTTTCTGGAATAAGGAAGTGCTGAATTTTGAAATAGTTAGGAGTATTTTTATTTAGCAGTGGCATTTCCTGTTTTGTTCTTCAAATTTCACACGTTTTAAAGGAGTTTGCCACGCAGATGGCACCTTTATCGCACATTTTGAACATCAAAACCCCCCCCTTCCCCGAGGATTTCTGCTGAGCTTCTAAATAATATTTTACGGTGATATTTTAATTTAAATAATCCATTTTAGGTTTTGGTAATATTTTCTTTTAAACCACAGAGGTATTGGCATAACTGTTCACGGGAGTTATGCTGTTAAACAAAATTATTTCCACAAACTGAGAGAAAACTACCATCCTCTTCTAATAAGAGGTTTCTCTCATAATTTTGAATTCAGCATCTGACTGAGTTATGCAAGTGAGTGTGTGAAACCAGAAGGGCTTTTGCTCTTTAGGCATTAGTGGCCTGGCTGAAGTTTCAGGAGGGATCACAGGAGGCCATCTAAACACCTGGGAAGAGTCTGGATTTGTGAGAATCTTTGTTCCTCTTCCCCTGTGCAGACTGCCTCTCTCATCAGGTCAACACAGGAATCCTCATATCCTTTTTGGAAAAGAGAAATGTTGAGCTCAAAGCCCGGTGCCTCCTTTTAAGTCCCATCTATTCTAGTAGGTCAAGCTGCTTTGCAGTGCTTCTCCTATTAATAGGAAAGTATGCACGAATGTGCGGTGTGGGAAGCAAGGCTGGTTCTGGTTCTCTGATGTTTCCCCCACAGGGAATTCCAAGAAACACTGGGGCTTCAGATTCTTAGGGCCACTGCTTATTTTGGACAAAGAATATGATTAATTATCTTTTCCTCATATTTATTCACAGTTTGGCTGATGGAAGCGATGACAGGAAGAGCTGGAATGCCCAAGCATGAGTTTCTTGAATGAGTGGGAATAGCACCCGTTTCTGCATCGGCTTCCGAGTCTCCCCCTGCTTACCTCAGCCTCTTTTTAAGCTTTATATATTCTCTTACGTTTCTCCTAAGTAATTATTAGCTTTTTTGGCAACAGTGCTATGAATAAGGAAAAAGGAACTATTGACAAGACTTTGAAGATGGTTTGAGTCCAAAATACGCCAACAGAAACGTGGGCCGTATTGAGAATTGCCTGTTCTTTCTGCTTATGATGTTAAAGAGTGTCTTCTCTGTTGTGACATAGCTGAGCTCATTTCAGGCACGATCAACAAAATGTAAGGAAACCTGTGACTGTCCTTTCTGGCTGTTTCGTGTTACTCTTCCAGCAGGTCAAGGGGTTTTTTCATTGTGTTCACTCATAATTTCAAAATTTGAAATCTTTTGCTCAGCTACTGGCTTACCAAAGAGAGAGAATTTTCACTATGTTTTACTATCCTCCTCCACCAAGATTTCTGAGGTTTTTTTATGGAACAGCTATTGCACAGATGCACGAGGCACCATCACCTGAGCCTTGCCTTTTTAGAGGTCATGCTGTCAGGTGAACACATGCTGTTCTCAGAAAGCAACCTGCCTTCTGGTTGGTTTCTTGTTCTGCTGTGGTGCTGCTTGCAACTTTGGCCCTGTTTTGCTTAAATTGGTATGAACTGGGCATCAGCCTTGCGTGTCGGTACTGGCTGGTCTCAGCCATCAGTGGGGAAGGGGGCAAAGGTGTGAACTTGTGATTTCTCTTGGCAGGCAGTCTGCATGGTTGGGGTTAAGAAAGTGAAGTGATGCATTTGTATGGGTTGGACCACTGCTTCAAAAACGTGTGTAAGAATATGAGGGGATGTGTAAATGGCTGTCATAAGAAAACACTGACATTTCTGGCTACAAGCTGATCGTAAATCAAATGACTCGTGTTTCCAAACGTATAAATGCCTGATGGGTATGAGGGTTAGTCATCAACACAAACAACACTAACCAAATAGAAAATAGTCCTGCTTCTGCACTGTTTGGTGTGAAGGATGGGGGACCTGCCAGCAGGGTTTTATGGATTCAGTGGATTTTGTTTGCTCTGGGGTATTTGTTGGATGGCTACAAGAGGTTCAAGCAGTAATCCAAGTAGCATGTATGCAAGAAGAAAGGTAGTAGGTCCAGGTTTTGGTTTTGCAGTACCCAATAAGCAGTGCCAGTGCCTTTTACCTTCATAGTTATGCGTTTGTCAGTGCTGAGGAAAGCAGTTTGGATTACAAATTGGGATTTGAGATGGGTGAGGTGTGTATTCAAGGCAGGGAGGTGGAACTGAGGAATTTGAAAGTGGATGAAAGAAATGTAGTGTTTTAACATGACAGGGTAAGAGATGTGTAAACAAACTGCTGCATCAGTGCTGTTTTCATATTGCAGTTTTCTCCTGTTGCTCAGATTAGAAGATGTGTTTAGGTTTTGTTTTCCCAAGTGCTATCAAGTCAGCTCTACCATGAGCGTTTGTGGCTGAGGACAAGGTGAAGAGTGAGAGTTTCAGGTTCCACTGGGGAGAGAAGGGAAGAGGTGCTGGGCTTGTCTCCTGGTACAGGTGGGTGATGAGAATTGGAGCGGCAGCAGATCCTCCTTCACAATTAATACAGACACTTGAGATCTGCCCGTAGGCTGCATAGTGGGTATAGGCGTTTGGCCTTGTGAGCGTGTGCCTCTCCCTGCCTGCAGGACGGAGCAGAGTCTGCTACTGGGTTGCTGCACTTCTGTGTGGTTTGTTTGGAAGCTCTGCCGTGTCCCTCTGAAAGATAAGGGCACTTCCCTGGGGAGCAAATTTGACTCTTGGATTATCCCTGAAAGCTCTTGTGGTTGACTCCCTCGTATCTAGCAGAGCAGAGGGAGAAGTTGTGTGAACCCCTGCTAGTGGGAGATCCTCGCACAGGAGCAGTCTCCAGCAGCCCCTGGTCCCTCAATTTACTCTGTCCAAATGCTAAATCTGAGCATGCCGAAATACCCGTTTATATGTACGCACACACGTTTACTCAGCCTGTGCAGTTCTCAGCTACAAAGTGCAGAGAACTAATAAGCAGCAGTATAAATGTCTTCTGTTGAAAATTAGCATGATAAAATCTTAATTGATTTGTTTTGTTCTTGCTAACCATATGGGCTTTTTGCTAGAATTGATACTTGAACATGCTGTACAGTACAATGGAAAATAAGAGCCATCATCTTACGTAACTGTGAATAGTTCAGCAAGCTAGAAATTCACAGGAATTTAATTATTTAAATACGTTTTGCCACTGACTCATGCCTAAAGTCAAAAGAGGATGGAGTGTCTCTTATCCATTACATTGGAACTGGACTTTCAGTCTTTCTCTTTTTAGACTGTTTTGTGTTTGGCACTGTGCCAGAATAAAATCCAGGTTAATTATTTATGTTTATCCAAAGTTCAGTAAAATCTTATTCCTGTTAATAATATCCTCATGGCCATTGTTTATAAATGTATAATCCTGAGTTAGGTTTACTGGAGATTATGGGAGCAGTTCTTCCCATGTCTTTTTCAACCCTAGCTGAGCCAAATTTCCATGCAGATATGTTGGTCTGCTTTTCCTGAATGCCACCTTGTCGATGTTATTGTTTGTCTCCTCCTATGACTGTAACTCATTGGTGCCCTACTGCTGTCATCGCTCAAAGGTTGTGACCAACACTTGTAAGATGTGAGGCTGCAGTCAGATATGCATTCCCAAAAGGGTGATGAGGATGCATCTTTCCCTGAGTTGATTGGCACTGGGATTTTAAAAAGGGATTAAGTTTTGAATTTTCCTTGATGGATGCAGAATATAGGCTTTCCTCTAGTTTTGCTGCTCTTAGAGGAGTTCTCAGAGTTGTAGGACATATCGTTCATCATACTTCAAACAGTGAGACACCAGATTTTGTTATCTTTGATGGTGTTATTGTCAGCTGGGAAGAGTTAGAAACCAGAACTGGCTTTCTAACTCCATCAAGTTTTGAAATATGAGAAAAATATGCCACAAAGTCTGCAGTATCTTCCTCTTTATCTGTCTTTTCCTACATCACCTTCTCAGGTTTTTTTTTTATTCTTTTTAAAAATTCATTTGTTTAATTTTGATTCTGGGAAAATGGTTCTGTATTTACTAAAATGTTGAATGCCATTTGATTTTTATTCAAGAGAAGTGGCAGTTGATCTGAAGCCGGATTTTTTTCATGAATAACTGACTTGATCTAAATTTATAAACCATGCAAAGATGGAAAACCTTTTGAGGCCTTTATGTCAGACAGAAGCAAAAACAAAATAAAGCACTATTTTCTTTTCTTTTATGCCACTTTAAACATAAATCAATTTATTGTACCCTCAAGTGTGAAGAGTAAGAGTAAGCTTATCTGGCATTTGTTAGGTTGCAGAAAAAAATAGCTGTGGAGCAAATTTGGCTGGAAAAAACCCTTTGCATTCAAAAGAATAAAAAAAAATCTCATAGCCAAGACAGACATGGTATTGGTCAGTCACACTCCTCATAGGTTTTGCAAAGGAAAATTTGTTACTCCTTTTTTCTATTTTGTTATGTTTCTTCACCTATCAGTCGTGTTCTAGTGAGTAAAACTGTCCAGCTACCAGATTTTCCCACTACATTCTTAACCAAATTTGCCAAAAAATTTCATGAAGTTGAGGATAGATGAGTGAATTGTGAGAGAATGTTGAAGGACCAGTGATCTTACAGATGCCTTCTGAAATTCACTGTATTTTCAGCTGAGTCTTAGGAAGATCCTCTGTGTTCAGGGCTATAGGGTTACATCGTCAAGGATAACGCACACATGCTCTAGAGGAACTGGATCAGCAGAGATTTTGTAGGGAGATGCAAAGGTACATTGTCATGGTGGCAAAGGGGGAATTTAAATGTTCCATTCCCATACTTTATGGCTGGTTCCACCTCTCCCTTGGTTTTTATTAACATTCAAAAAAATCCAAACAAAAACTAAATGGATCTATAGCTTAATTTAGGGGGATTTTGAAACTGAATTGTGGAGTGCCTGCCAATGATAGCATCCATTGTTTTACCAAGACATACGAAGTGCCAGTGGTCCAAGCCTTTCCATTGCTCTCGGGATGTTTACCTTTGTCTTTTAGAATTGCCAAATCCAGTGCTGTTAGAAATCCTTTCTCTGCCATTAAGTGTAAGAAGGAAAAAAACATGTATAAACTTACATGAAGTAACATGCTGAACTTGTATTTTGAGACTTTTTGGACTTCAGATCATTTCCATTTGTGCTCAAAGATTCTGTCACGTGATGCCACAGTGTTCTAAAATAAATTAACCTCCGCTGTTGACCTTTGTCTGGTTTAGATTATAGCTAGAGATTTTAACCTTTGGGCTTCTGGCATGAGCATTGGCCTTCTGCCTGATATAATCTCTGAAATGAGCTCTGTATCCTTAGGTACATTTCCATTCAGAAAGCTTGGAAAACACTCAGTAGAAGAATTTTTATTCGTAATTTATACTTTTATTTTTATGATTATTATTTGTATGGAGCAGCATATGAAAACATGTTTATATAAATTCAAGAGAAGATCCTTGGGAAAACCCCACATATTCTACTACGAAGGGATTTTAATATCCAGTGCTTTGCATTGCAAGGCAGAAATGGAATTAGATAACGTTCAGGAAGCATGGCTGCTGCTGCAGTGTGATGAAACGAAAGGTTTCTTAGGTATAATGTGAGAATATTAGATTTCTGTCTGGATGATGTTTCTAATGACAGCTGATGCCAGTAACTACTCAGACCAAGCAGGTATATCCATGGCTCCCCCAGAATTAGTGGGAGCTGGGGTATGCAGGGGTAGGCAGCGGCAATTACTACTGAATGGGCCTTTCCCAACTGTGGCTAGGATGGCCTCAGTGAGACAATTGGGGAGGCATCTCTTTGATTTTCAGAGTTGGAATTAGACAAAATCATGTCTGTCTATGTTTTAAAGCCCCCAGTGCACAGTATAAGGAAGGATCATTAGATATCTGGTTTTACTAGGGACCCCACTGGACCCCCTGCACTTTGCTCTGCTCTCGTGCACATGTTAGATTCTAGATGTGGAGCTTATTTGCTTTCTTCCCCTGAAGTAAGAAAGATATTTTCTGTTGAATTTGATGAGAATTATGGTTGAATATCAATTACGCTTTCATACCTCTCCCATAGGTTTTTCGTAGATATCTTCTTGCCATTGCTCAGCCTTCGTTTGAATTGCATCTCGCTGCAGGGCCTCTAACACCTTCTTGGGGGTTACAAAGCCGTATTGTGCTTCAAGCAAAGCCAAGTCAATTTTTTCAGCCTTAAGTACTCCTATAACTTCATCTTGAGCCTGCAGAAACATAAAGTAAGGTTTTGTTTTATTCAACTGTATATGAATATTTACAGATTAGCTTCCTACTTTTGATTTTAAGCAAACAAAATCTTTTTAAAGAATGCTGTGTATTTAAAGTGCCCCAAAATGGTTACTAACATGAAGGCAGTTAAAAAGCATGAGGGAAGTATTGGTCTTCCTATTTTATTAGTTCTGCATAAACTCCAGCATCTTCATAGCCCTCATCAATGCTTAAGTACTTTGTTATTGATTAGATAATATTGCTGTTTCTGGACCAGTGTGTAGCATTCACAACACAAAATTTCAGTGCAAAGTGAGACTTGGGGTATTAGACGCTGGTTTTAAATCGTTAGTGCAAGATGTTGGGATGGTTCTTGAAGCCCGCAAGTGTTGCACGTTCTGTGTATTCTGGGTGCAAAGGTGGCTTTTGTGGTTTAAACCTGCCTGGGGTCATCTGCGTCTGTTGTTTCACACTGAACTAGAATGAGCGGTGGGTGGGGTGAGCCGTGCGCTGCAGAGGATGTGACTTTGCAACACATATCCCAAAGCCATGCAATAATGGCAGTTATTGAAAAGATGGATTGCCTTCAAAGCTGTGTGCATGCATGTGTGAGACTGCACCTTATGTATTTATAGACGTGTAGATGTGCACACACTCCTGTACATGTCCTCAGGTAGTAAGCAACCTTGCAGCATCAATTGTTTTGGAAGCAAGTATTGTAAGGGTGTTTTCAAATTGTGTGTGCATGCTAAAAAAAGGCATTTTAAAAGATGATGATTAAGAGAAGGTGGCGTCACCTGGTTTCCAAAAATCGTGTGGTTTAAAAAGCATAGACTAAAAGTGTATGTTATACTTTTCCTTTTTTTAATGTCACTGCATTTGTTTCCTTTATCATGCCATCAGATAAAATATCTGATGACATCCTGTTACCAAAGAGTAGATTCAGTGTGTACTTAGGTGTTCTTCTATCTTCTAGAACATATTCAATATGTTCTTCTATGTACTTTGGAAATTCTTGCACAAGCTGGTAGGTGCACATACCTTCCTCCTATCAAAGAGCATTGCTCTCTAAGGCCATCCTCCATGCCAGAGAAACGTGCTGTAGGTGTGTGCAGTGTTTGAAGTATAGATTCTCTTTGCTCTTGGAAAAAAAACCCAAACCAAACCACCAGGAACACTTCCTTGCTCTAAAGTTACTATCTCCTAGATGTTAAGTGAGAGGGGACAGAATACCTGCTGCCAATATTGTGCTAATTGTCTCGCTGTCCCACTTCTAATGATGATGTTCTTTCATGAGAAATACCTGGTTATGTGAATGTTTCTGTTGGGAGGGGACTGGTTTAGGTCACCACCTCTCCTAGGGCTGTGACTGTCTCTTTCCTCCAGGCCCTTGCATACTCTAGTGGTGGAGGTTGCCCCCTGCTTCCATTATGGTGACCTAACATCCCTTGTCTGCAGTGATCGGTTAAAAACAAAATGATGTACATGCTGATCCTAAAAAGGTAGAATAGGAAGGGAGGAAAGCAGAAAGAGGGATGTATCAGGAGGGGATAACACTTTCAGCCTGACTGCTCTAGGCTGGACCACTTCTGTATCCCTATTTATGAATGTGTGTAAAAAAACCCACCGATCCATTTCTAGTCCTTATCATTGTGGAAAAAGCCTAGAAGATGGATCTTTGTGCGTCTTACGTTCTGGAATCAAAAAGTAATGGCATCTCACTTTGGAGTTCAATTATGGTTGGATTGACAGCTGTTCTTCAGAGATTTCACTTGGCTTTACAGGAGGCGGAAAATTAGGAATAAAAAATGGCTTCTTGGTTTTTTCATTCCTAATGCTTCCTTTGGAATGTTGGACATGATTTAAACTGTTCATGTCAGGCTCACTGTTTGCCAGTTTCGCATTTCACTCTGTTTCAGTTCTAAATATTAAGAACTGAAGTGTGTGTGTTTATATATATTACACAAGTGTAACGAAGGTGTGTGTAAAAAGAATTATATGTGTGTATATATACACAAACATCCCTCTTTTGAAAGGAAGAGACAACTGTTTTGGAGGAGTGTGTGACATCTGAATTTTAAACAAAATTAAGAAAGGGCAAGGGAGCAGGAGAGAAATGTTTTGCAAACCTGGAAATCATTCTGTTTGCATAATGAAATGCTCCGTACAAGTTTGCCTTGAATCTACCTTCAGATATTCATACTGCATGTGTGTTTTGTTAAACATGTATTATTGCGTAAACATATACGCGTATGTTAAAAATGGAACTGCACAGATGCTGCCTAGGTAATAAACCCTGAAACCACGTGATACATCCTTTTATGCCCCTTTGGCCAGTTTGCTCTTCGCTTTGCCTGAGAGCAGTTTTAAGTGTCTGCCACTACTTCTGTGCAATCAGCCTGCCACAGAATTATTCTCCCTGTTCACTGGATATCTGGTTCCCACTTCCTGAAATTACGTTTGACCAGGTTAGGCATCATTTATCACTTGGCAGCTGCCTCCTTTGCCAGGTAGAAGCATGCTCACTCTTCAAAATCCAGTAGCCTGTGGACTAAGTAGTGTGCAACACTTAAACTTCACGCTATGGGAAATAAAATGGCTATTTCGATTCTTCTGACAAAAGGTGTTAGAAGACTGAGTGATGAGTAACTTCCTATGACCTGGCATGTAAAGGACTAGTGCTCCTATTACATACATAGGGAGTAATGCTTATGGCTTCATAGAAGAGAGATAAGAAATGATTAAGTGACAGATCTTAAGGGTCTCTAATATGTTCTCCATATAAGTTTTACAGTGACAGACACTTTGTAGTCAGAGTACTTTGAATGGGACAGAACAATAGGAAAGTTTTGTGAGGTCTCTGCTTTGAGAGTCTTGTGATCCTTCACAGTGGACCGTGAGTGGTTTCACTGTGATAGAGGTGCATTGTGAATAATTTCTGTTGCATTTTGGGGTGGTGTAAAGATCACCTTTTCTGCCCGATAGCTAGAGTAAGAGCTATAATTTGTGGGTTTATGTACTTCTAAATTTATATTTGTCCTTCTGTGTTGAATTAGGTAGGGTATTCCCTTAATATGAAAGCACCATGTGTTTGTGTTAAATCAGGGGTGTGTGCGGGTGTGTTTTAATCTGGAATATAAAATAAGACAATAAATCACCTGTAGTTCACCCTCAAGGACGCTAAGAAGAAATAGCAAGTCATCACGAGAGAGATCCTCTCTTTTCTTCAAGGAACTTTGTTTTTTCTCTGCCTTAGGGCTTCTGAGGATGGTACTGTCTTCAGCTGCGTCTCTTTTCTCCTCCTGCCTCCTTTGCGCATTTCCTCTCCCACCGCAAGCAACCTCTTCTTTATGGTGGTCTTTTGGCCTTAGTTGGCTCAGCTTTGGTCTGGTTGGGCTTTCTGTGCTGTTATTTCTGGAATGCATGGTTTCGATCTCTGAAGCTGAGGAAGGTGGAGGGGGAAAAGTAATTGTTTTAAGCAGTAGAGACTATAAAACTAATAACGTAATTTGTGGTGGGTATTATTCCCTCCAGACCGGTGGTTTTCCCTCCCACACACGGCTGCTTGTCATTTGACGTAAGCTGACGACCTCATCTAAGCCAACAGGACTGGGCTGGGATCCGTACTGGATGTCTGCAGTGAGCCTGAACTGGTCTTGCGCGGTTGTAACCATTTCCCCCGCAGCCTTTGCGAAGGCAGCCGCTTCAGCAGCAGTGCTGTGCGCGTCACCTGGGAGACAGCACCTACCTCACCTTTCGGGTAGAGACTTACTGTCATGAGGCACATTTAGGTTTGGAAGGTTTTCACTAGGAAGATGTTTCTGTTCCAGTTTCATAACGTCCCAGCCCGTACTGTGTAGCTGTGTTTTGTTTGTCTTTCCAAGGGAGAGCACAAAAGCCGTCCTCCACTACTATGTGTTACGCAGTTACGTTCCCCACGTTTGGCAAAATGTAGGGGTTAGCACATTCAGCCTGCAAGGAGTAAGCCTTGTCATAAACACCCCCTCCCAACCACCACTACCACCCCAAAACGAACCTACCTTGCTGATCGTGGTGCCACATGTTGTCCCTCCCACCCCAATAACCGTGCGGTATGAAACCTTACTACTTCTTTAGTCCTGGACTCCAGAGGTGTTAGTACCTGGCCAAAGGGAGACCTGTCCTGTAGGCCCCTTGAAGTGCCACTGTTAAGTAAACATACTCTAATGCCTTTGCAGGTAAATGACTAATGCTGTGTAAATATTGATTAGTCTCAGGAACTCTGTTTTGCTTACCGCCACTCAGATTAAAGTATGAATGGATTATAGTCCACCTCTACAGTAAAACTGTGGTTTTGGAATACCGCCTAGCAGACAAAAGCCTGAGCGTGTGATTCAAAGGTGAAATTAAACATGTTTCAAATGCAATTAAGGTACAATTTTTCTTATTAAACTGCAAAGCTAATTGCTGAAAGGTCCAGAAAATTGTTATGGCTTACGGTAGGCAGGAGATGATCACAGAATGCTAGGGGTTGGAAGGGACCTTCGGCGATCATGCCGTCCAACGCCCTGCCAAAGCAGATTCACTTGGAGCAGGTTGGACAGAGATGCATCCAGGCGGGGTTTGATATCTCCGGAGAAGGAGACTCCACAACCCCTCTGGGCAGCCTGTTCCAGTGCTCTGGCACCCTCAGATTAAAGAAGGCTTTCCTCATGTTGAGATAGAATTTCCTGCATTCCAGTTTGTGCACATTGCCCCTTGTCCTGTTGCTGGGCACCACTGAAAAGAGTCTGGCCCCATCCTCTTGATACTCGCCCTAAAAGCATTGATAAGATCCCCTCTCAGTCTTCTGAGATTGAGCTGCTGTTTTTTCAGCCTCACAAATCTGTGGCTGATCACGTTCTTTCAGAGCTCCCCCTTCCGCCAGGTTCTGACTCTAAATCCAAAACTCTGTGACTGCACTCCTTAACTCTGGGGATTTTCCACTGAACACTACAAATACTTCCTTTTGTTTTTCAGCAAGAACAGAGGAGGTGGAAGAAGCTTTTGGTTTGTAATGGATGATGATTGAGAGTGGGGAGAATTTATCAAAAACGTTACAAGAAAAGCAAGTGACATTTTCTATACTGCTGAAGTCCCTTCTAGTCTGATTTAAAGCACTTATAATAGCTTGTATTTCATGAGAAAGACTTGTTCCTCCAGGTCTCTAAAAGCCAAGGTGTGTCAGATTTGCATGGTAGTATGCTCTGGAACCTGTTTTGTGAAGCTGCACATCAGCAGTGTCAGGGTAGGACGGGAGCATGTTACAGAGCATATGGAAAACGTGGGGTTTTTAGTTCATAGCAGGCTGGCAGTGATGCTAGCTGATGATGGTTAGTTTAAGTTGGTGTCTATCCTGTCCTTTTCAGCTGAATGGAGTTTCTCTTTGTTCACTGAGGTCTGCTTGTTAGGCTCACTCACCGTTTGCATCTTGCTTACAGAGTATTACTACTTTGGAAGACCACCACTGGTTTCCTTCAAGTGCAAAATGCCATTTGGTTTTTGTGTGCAGCTAATGGCTAGTGTTTGTAAGGTCAAACGCAGGAGTTGTGAGCTAGATCAGGTGACGTGAACGCATGCTGAGCTCGTCCATGCGCTTTGATGCTGGAGGCTCAGCACACTATGAAATGCATACACAGGCCAAGGAGTCCCTGCATTTTCTCCCTCATGCGTGCCAGATGCAGCAACAGTCTGGCATCAACCTACTGTCAGACTTGTTGACAAGCATCAGTATGGCATTCCATGTGGAATGGAAGAGGAACAAGTGCGTAAGGAAGAGGTTGACGGCTTTTCAAGCTTTTTGAATTGGCTGCACCTGGAAACAGAACCCTGAACTTGCAAGGACAGTGATCTCATTGATCCTGCTAAGAAGGACACCCTCCACCCCCTTTTCTTTTGCGCTGTACACATGCTGTTGGCTTCAAGACCGCATGCTGCACGCAGTTTTCACAGCTGCCGAGGGCTTCTCAGGTCGTCTTCCTTAGGTAGATCAGTCTTTATTGCCCTGGCAAAAGGCACTTGGCCCCTGAGAAGACCAGCTGACCTGCCAGACAGGTTACCCTTCTGTGGAGACAGTGCCTCTGCAGCATCCCAGGGTGGACGTTTTCTTCTCGTCTTGTTGAGCAGAGTTGTTATGTACGCTTTACCTGCGTTCTGCTCTGGCATTTCTGAATGCCAGTGCCTACTACTGAAATCTGCTAATGCAAGTATTTGTCAGATTTAGCAATTAACGTGAATGGCTAGAGATTGAAGCGGTATACTAATTGTATCCTTCAAGCACTTTTTTATTGATACTTGAATGTAGCTGACAAGAGAGGCACAAGCATTCTGGTATTAGTAGTCTGACTTATCAGCAGAGAAACAATAAGTTAATTTGTTTAAGCGAACTTCTTACCTGTACACTGACTAGCATTCTGACTACTTGTAGTGTTGTCTGTTTACATAAGGATGTTAGTGCTAATGTGGTCATTAAAGGATGCGGGTATGAGTAACAGAAGGGCGATTCAAACCTCCACATTACTGCAGACTGTAGCTTCCAGCACAGCAAGCAAAGCGGGACCTCAGAAGTGGGGATACATAAATATCCTATCCACCTACATTGAAACTCTTCAACACCTTCAACTTGTCACACCCCCTAGATGTGGCACCATCCAAGGGACTAATCCATTTTGGACAGGATACCAGCTGCCGTGTCATGCCCTTGCACCATGGCAGAGAGATGATCCTTTCTAGTCCAGAGGATGCTGGTTTTCTGCAATATTATTAAACCCTTGAATGGCCGTAATGTAACATTCAAGATAGAAGCAGTGTCATTTGAGATTTTCCACACGTGTGTTTTGGTATGTTGGGTTATTTTCTACTTTGAACAATTCTTTCTGTGTTCTTGAAGGTTTATGAAGAACAACCTTTTTTTTTATTATTTTTCAAGGTAAAATGTTAATCGGCCCATAAAATTTGTGGGTATTAGTACCCAAAAAGGTGTCTCATCCCTTCTGAACCCAGGTTTTCAACATTAGACTAATGAGTGGAAAATTAGCTTTTTGTATGTCTGTATCCCAGCTGTTTTTCACTTTAAATTACATATTGATGGGGTCTGTACAAGAAAACTGTCTTGCAAAAAAAAGGTAAGGAAGAAGTGTTCCTTCTTGTAACAGGAGTACAACCTTCACAGCGTCTGTGGTTTCTCCTGGAGGACTGACTCTTGCATCTTGTGGCAAACTTCGCAACAGAACCTAATTTAAGCCCTGTTTCTCTGTACCACCCAGAAGATTGAAAGGGACCATCCAGATCATGAAGTCACGTCTCCTGAAATCACAGACCACCATGCAGTGGGTACTTAAGAGATCAGTTTACTGTAAGTATGCTCACTGAAGAGCAGAAGGCCTGTGTTCTGCACTGTTGTGCTGTCCTTCGCCTTATGAGATGTCTGTTTTGCTGAAGGTTTTTGCAGTGGTGTCTTCCTTGAAGTCACAGGTGATGGTTCCCAGGCTCATCAGATGTAGGGTGGTTTGGTAGACTGGTTGCAGATTCAAAATGGAGTAAGGGCAGGTTATATTGAAACATTCTGGTAAATCAATTTATTGCAGGTAGCATACTCAGCAAAGTTTGAATCTAGTCTCTGTGTTCTTGTCCTTTTTATAGTTTTTCTATTCCATTTTTTAAAGAGCTTGCTCATCCCTGAACATGTATGCGGTCCTTCTGCATATAAAGGAGAAATTTTCCTCTCCTTGGTCGTGAGCGAGTAATCTGAGGGATCAAAATATACTTTCCTGAAGAGCTAGATGAATAAATGACCAAATGTTTCTATGATGTTAGTGATCTCCACCCTCTCAATCATACTGTGAAGGAGATGAAACTGCATTTGTCTGTTTGGCAGCAGTGAACAGGCAGCTGGTTCAGAAATCCCCCCACTTTTCTGGGAAAGATTGAAATATCCTTCAGAGATGACTTCACCACAGACACTGTAGGGTTTTGAGAGAGGTCCATTTTTTTCCCATCTATTTTTCCCTTTAGTGTTTTCTTTTTAGTCAGTGATTGACTTGTGAGCTAACAAAATCCCTCACAGGACCAAATCTTCCCTTAATCCTAGGGTAAGGATCCTGAATCGTTGAGAACTTGCAATTTCGTCCAAAAATCTGTGACTAAGCAAGGAATGATGTCTTTCTGCTTTTTAACCTCCCTTAAAGGGATATGGCAATGCTTTTGATTTGCTGAAATTGATAGGATTCCTACCAACAGACTGACTTTTAAAAGGAGTTGAGATGGGATTGCTCAGCATGACAGTGTAATGTGGGATCACGAAGCACATGATACCTTTTGTGAAGAGGTCTGCAACCCTACGCCCATCACCACTAATGTATGTTGGGGCAAGAAGCAAGGTGGTCTCACCTTAGTTACTATAGGGATACAGGACATTTCTTCCTTTCCTGTGTAGCAAAAGCTACTTAGAAGCATCATGTTCAGCTTAGTTCCCTACGTACATGCCAAAGGAGAACTTAATCTCCTGTACTTGTTCTGTTTTCTTGGGTGGCTGTGTGCTGGGTGGTGTCCAGGCACAGGTTGGGGCCTTTGGCTAGGCCGCATCATGTCTTCCACCAAAGAAAGCAGCAGTTTCGTCTTGTTCTCCTTGTGTAGTCCTAATGTGGCCTGTGGGCCAGCAATTGAGCTATGCTGAACCACAGGAGAAGATGAAAAAGTCATCTTATTAATTGGAATCCCAGGATCTGGTTGTTTCACAGTGTCACTGAGCCTTTTCTGGAACTGGTACCTTCTGTTCACGACTTTCCCCCTTCCCCTGGGTGGAAATACATTGCTTTGTGGTAGATTTGCACCACTTCCAAAGATCAGTCCATCTTTTGGGTAAAGTGCTGTAGTATTTTCCTGAAACCCATTTGCAGTGGCTGCTTTCCAGAGGGATGTTCTGGTGTACCACGGACAACTGTCTCATTCTGGCTGTGCTCTTATTCGCTGTAGATCTTCGTGCTGTTCTAGTGAATATGCTGGGCAGTGAGTGAGAAGAGACTTTCCTTTAATGGGTTCTTCACCCAGGGACTCCGGGATAAGTGTGTGTTTCCATCCTGGCATGGAAAATGCAAGATTAAGCTGTTTATCTGGGAAAACTGATGCAAGAGTGTTTACCTGTGTAGACTGATGCATCTGCTGGCATGCAGAGTTGCAGGGACTGAAGCAGGAGACAAAATAAATTAAGAGTCTGTTTCACCTCTCTCGGGTTCTTGTCTTTGAACCCCTTGAGGATCGTGCAAGAACAGCAATTACTCAGATGAGAAGAAAATCTGGATTCAACAGAGGATATAAACACTCCCAGACAGGAAAAACGCATGGTTGAGAATCGGATGTCATTTTTGTCTGGTTGTGGTTTATGCTCATCTGACCCCAAGTCAGATTTCTCATCCATTGGAGACAGGGAGCCTCTTCTGAGATGGCAGGATGCCTTTTGGACTGTGTTAGAGTTGTCCCGTTACTCTGCTGACAGTGAAGGTGCTGTGAAGTTCCCCCATCTGTTCTCTCCTCTTCCCCCTTCTGGTCCTGTAGCGTTTTGCCCATATGCAGTGATTGTGGGTTAGGTGGGATCTTCCCATGTCTGTTGGATGAGGTCCGTAGAGGCGTACAGTCGTCTTCAGAAGGCTGCTGCTGCATGGGTGGCTTGTGCGTGGTTCTTTTGATTGAGGAACGTGTCCATGTCAGTCGTCTGTTCTTTCAGGATCGATGTGTGAAATTGTGATCCAGTCTTCACTCTTGTAATGTCTCTAACTACAGATATATATGTATACATACACACACAGAGCCCATGGGATTTTGTGCCTGGAAGCAGAGAAGACAGCCTGTACCGTGTGGCCAGTTTCATACTGCGTCAGTTTAAAGCATGCCCGTTCACAGTGCTCTGCATGAAAATGTAAGCTGCTCCCTTGGAACATGCTTGGAATTTTCACATTAGAAGAATATGGTTAGGAATGTATACTTCTATTCCGAGATGTCAAACCGAGCAGGATTCTTCAGGTGGTCCATAAAACCAAGTGGTCTGGGTACTAGACCTGTTCACGGTGATCCATGGGAAGATGTAGAGTTTGGGCTCCCTGCTGTATCACATCATATTCCTTTGGCAAAACTGTTCTGAAATCTGAAGTGAAACCCTGGATTCCAGAGAGATTTAAGCTCAGGAATCAGTACTTTGAGAGTCCTTTGACATGGGCTGATTTTCCCTTGTCTCTGGTCATACCTTGGAACAACTTCTGACCGTACCTAACACTGAAAGGCACTCACATCACTTTTTCCTCCTGCTATCCGCAGGAATTCATGTCTCTGCGTCTCTGGGCCAGCATTCTGCTAAGCTGATGGTAGTCTTAGAAAATTGCAGTATACTTCTTACGTGATATGCGTATAGTTTATGTAGCAAACAGGTCAGACACAGTAGATGCACTTGAGGTGATCTGTCTTCTCAGCGAGGTACTGTGCGTGCCGCGAGGTCACGGTGTGCAGTGGAAGTGTCACTTGTCGTGGGGGGGTGACGCTGAAGCTGCATGCGCATGGTAGCTTCAATGTGCTGCTGCAGGTGACAACACTAGTATAACCCCGTGTTTTCATGGGTTCAGAAGGTTGAGAAGAAATCAAAATTAAAATAGCAAGAATTTCTTTAACTTTCTGCTTCTGGGAATTGAGGGTGGTGGGGAATTTTATGCAATTACACTGAATTCCTTCTGAGAGATTAATATGGGGGATTTTTCCTTTGCCTGCTTTCTTGGGCTTGGGTGGGTTTTTTTCTTTTAAAGTAAAATGTTTCACAGTCATTTTGTAATTAGACATGAAAAATGGAGTGGGTTTTTTTTTTTTTTAATAAGGACTAGTGCGAGAGAGATTTTTGGTGTTTGAAAAAATGTTACTGTAACATCAGGTAGGTCTAAGTATTTGAAAAGGTAAACTCCACGATGCCATCGTACCTGTTTCTCGTTGTAAAGTAAAAAAAAAAAAAAAGATTTTGCAGTTGTCTGTATGACAGATTTTTATTGGTAAAGTGCACTGCAATAAAACTCAGCTGCTCCAATTTCAATTATATTAATTTGCTTTCCAAGTATAGAGTTTTCTCTTTTTATGAGCATAAGAAACAGTTAACGTTATTTAATACAGCGCTTGTAGTTTAATACTTATTGTTCAGCTACTGTAATTTTGGCTCCATTGTATAATTACTCTGTAATTGCAGCATCTTCCAAAGCAAAACCAGGAAATAGTGCTACATGTATATACTGTAGTATATACAACCAAGTATATATTTAAAGGTTAAAAAAAAAACCCAAAACCCAGAAGGAAGCAAGCAGCTGTGTAGAGAGAAGTGCTAATGGAGTCTGGCTTTCTGTGCCTGTAGAATGGCAAAAGCAGCAGCTACTGTGGAGGAGTTTGAATGCCAGATTTCAGTTTTTCCTCACTGTGGCTATATGCTCTTGCTGCAAGCACTGGTTTCCCTGAAATCTGTAGAAATGCCAGTCTCTCGCCCTCTCTCTTTGGCTTGTTTGAAATTGGCCGTGGTTCAGGATGGGACCCCTGGATAGACAAAGTGTGTGGCTGCGTTGCCACAGAGAAACAAGCTCAGGCTCTCTTCAGGAATAATACCCTGGGAGCTGTGCTTAGGCTTTCCTCAGAATCACCTGTCTTGGGGCTGTTGCTGAAGCTGAAGGGTGGCATATTCAGCCTTCTGTAAGAAATAAGGTTTTGCATGGTGCGTAACGTGTTTCTGTAAATCCCACAGGTGATAGCTGAAGTAGGGTGTTTGAGGGCTTGGGAAGGGGTTAGCTGTCTATTTGTAGAAGAACAACATGCCAGATTGAACACAGAAAGAAAAATAGCCAAACCAAAACTTTTTTAGGTTTTGGGTTTCAGGATAGGCCAAAATTTTCTCTATGGTAAGTCACACACCTTCTGTCTACTGAATGCTGTGGCTTTGAGGGGTGAGTTTTTTTGAGGTGTGCAGGGTTTGTTTGTTTGTTGTTGGTTTTTTCCTTTTTGCCACTTTACTGAGGCTTTTTACGGGCTTTATTTTGTGTTTCTCAGGTTATTGATCTGATAGAGTTCATACATTCCTGTCTAATTTCTGACTCTTTCACATGAGATCCATCCATCGGGTCAATACCTATATTTCTGGCTTTTGCTTTACCCCCTCCTACCTAGAGACTTACTAAATGGAATCTTACAGAGGCCCTGGTCAAGATTACTATCTCCTTGGGTCAAAGACAGTGCAAACATACCTGAAGGTATGTTGTGCTTGGTGCGTGTGGCAAATCCGAAATAAGTGGTCCTTCATAAGCTTTCAGCAAAAGAGGAGTAAGTGTCAATGAAACTTGTATGGTTAGTAAGGATTATCTACTGTAGGTTACCCAGTGTTAGTTTGTTAAGCCACAGTAGTTGGTCTGGGTACCCAAGACCCAAACTTCTTAACCCTTGTAGCCGTCTCCATTTCACTCATTTTTTTGATCTGCTTGGTGTTTGCATGGAATGCCGTACATCCATGAGTCATTAAATAGGCAGGGGACTACAGAATAAAAATGTACACCTTCAAAGTGAGTATACATTCATTTTCTTCAAGGGTATTTTTGACAAGCATAGCTTTGTTGAGACAGTTCGTTGTGTGGGAGTGTTCGCCTCGGTGTTGCTTTTCCCCACACATGAAAATAAACCACAGACTTTTAAATATCCTGAGAAAAGCTTCTTCAAAGAAAGATCAAAAGTGTTTCTTAATGTCTGAGGAAGCTGCATGGCTGCCTCTCTTGTTAACTCATGTCTGTGGAGGGCTGGCTAAGACAATTGAGATCATTATTCCATTGACTTGATCATTCTCAACCTACTCTGAGAGGAGATGCCTTGTTTGGAGGAGGAGGTAGGGGAATCCACAGATGTCCCCTAATTTTACCAAGACAGACATGAATAAAGTGCCTTTTCAAAACCAACCGTGTTGCTTTTCCCACTATATTGTGTGGGATGCTGTACTTCAGACGATTGTCTGTAGCAGTGCACGGTCAGGAGTTCTGCGGGAGAGTGAGTTGACCGACGTCTTCAACTACCCAATTTTATCTGCTTTTGTGGCTGTTGAAGTTACATGAAATAGCTTTCAGGGTTTCCCAGAAATTGTAGATCTGATTTATTTGTTTGCTTGGATGGTTTTGGTTTGATTTGTCCAAAAATCCCTTTTCATCTGTTTTTGCATCTAAGCAACACAGAACACATTAGCCAAGCTTTGAAGGTTTATGAACTTCTCCCTGATCTGGAATTCCCCACCTTTTAGACAGCTTTCAGGGAAATAGATTAATTTTTCTTGTTCCTAAGCCCTGGGTTTTTCTTAGTATCTGTTTGCCTTCATGAACTGCATCTTTTATACTTCAGACCAATTCTTTATGTGCTGTTGGTTGGTAGTGGAGAGTCCTTAACACCTAACAGCTGAGAATAGAGTTTATCTTTTGAAGGATTTCACTGGTTTGGTCATGCTGCCATGAAGCATCTGTGAACAGTGCAAGGCAGGACTCCAGGCTTGTATGTAGCCCTAGGATTTCTGAGCTGTTGGTTTGGGGGTTGGCTTTTTGTTTTGGTTTGGTGGTGGCGTTTGGTTTTTTTGTTTGTGGTTGTTTGATCCAAACATTTTCATGCCAACTCCATCAATGGCTACATTCTGCTGCTATCTAGAAAGCACAGTAGTATTTTGTCAGTTTATCTGATAAAAAATTCAATCACTCAAGTTCATTTTTCCTAGATTTTAGGGTTTCTTTGAGCTGTGAACTGGATTTTCCATATCTATCTTAACGTTCAGATCTTTACTACACTCTGTGATTTGGTACTTTGTGTTCCTGTAGTTGGAGAAATACTGAGCTTTTCTTCGTATTCTGTAATACAAACCCAGTGTGATTTCATGTTGTTTACTTCTTGTTTTCTTTTTTTATTAATGACAATACCTAAGTGTGTAACAGCAGGCTAACGTTTTTTCTGACTCTGATAATCTTTAGTTGCGCAAGAAATCTGCTCTGGCATTTTCCTCTTCCAACTGCAGCCACAAACTAAAACTGTGCGGATGGCTGTGGAAGATTCCTCAGCCTGCTCCCCACACCCACACTCTCCATATTTAATATCCAAGAGAAAAATGTGGATAAATTAGATAAATATTCTAAATAATTCTTTCCCAGGAGTTCAATGGAAACAAAATCTCTCTCAGATCTCTGGTCTGGCTGTAACCTTTCTATGCAGATTAGACCTTGTGTCCTGTCGAACAGAGGGTTTGGGTTTCAGCAAAAGGAAGGGATGCTGCCATTGAGGTGAACAGCACGAATTCTGTCATCGCCTCTGAGCCAGGAGTACGGACAGGCAGTGCCCTTATCCCCCTCATCCGACCCCACGTATGCTGCCTGCGGACTCTCACCATGATTCACAGGGCCAGGTTGCATGATTTTGACAAGAGTGCCCTAGAGTCATGAGATGCCCCAAAGAAATTTTGCAAATTTTAATTTCTAGGCTTTGGTGGAAGTCAGTGTTGCATTGTTGTTTTCAATCAAAAATCTTTTTTCAACAGGAATGTGGATTTCTGCTTTTTTGTTTTGGAGGCTTTTCCTTTTGTTTTCTTTGGCTTTTATTATTCTTTTGTTATTATTTATCTTGGTTCTACCTGTTGATTTTGTGTCAGCAGGACTTTTTTTTTTTAATTACCTGGTGCACATTCTCCTCCACACAAATGAACACAAAGGGAGCTTCCAGGTAGATTCTCAAGTCAGCTTTGTAGTTCATTTTCAGTTTATGAATAATTTTTTTTCATTAAGATAGATTATTGCCTTAAATAAGCCAAAGTAAAATTACAACTTTGAGTGGTGGCTTATGCTTTTTTTTTTTTATATTGTTCGTATTAATTGGTAACTGTGGCTATATGAGTCTGCCAGGAAAATGTGAGAAGCCCAGAGTTTGAAAAGTAACTGTACACAGTGAAATTAATTTTTGTATGTATTCAGATTACAGGTTTTACTAGCCACCACATTCATTATTATTTATTATAACGGCTTACAGTTTTGGACCTTCAGTTCCCATAGGAATATGCCTTGCTCTGATGACGCAACTTTGGAAAATGCAATAAAAATGCTCTGGAAACTGCTGCTTTCTAATAGGAAGTTTCTTAAAAGCAGCAAACTTAACTTGCCTCCTCACCAAAAAAAAGGAAGAGGAATGGATGTCAGTGAGCAAAGTAGATTCACCTCCTCAGTGTCCCTGGCTGTGCTTTCTTCTTTCCTCCTCTTCCCTCACTTGTTGGAAATTTGGTCTTGAGGCCATCATCTGTGCCTTGGCATACGGCAAACGGAGAAAACTCATTATTCCTTTCGTTGCTGCATAAGGGGCCGCTGTTTTGCGACACGAGGCTCACGCGTAGAGGCACATGTTGGTTGGGGGCTGCAGCTGGGACTTCACCCTGGTTTTGATTATGCTGTAAGAGAGCCCCCGAGGGGGAGGGCAGGGCATGCTCCAGAGGTGGCTCAGAACACATGCTGGTGTTTGCACCTCTCTGCGTTTCTCCTTGTTCAAACAAAACATGGCTGTGGCCAGTTGGTAGCCCAGTGGCTAGTGGGGGTAGAGGAGATTTTACAGAAGTAGATGGTTGCATCTCTGTGTATGTATTACAAACGTCTGATATTCAAGAGGTCCTAAGGGCACGCTGAAGTCCGGATGCCGCCTTCCCCATCCTCACCCCTCTACAGACCCCTCTGAAAAGCCCAGTTAAAACACCTGTTTGGCCTTTTGGAAGAATGGTAATTAAAACACAAAGACTTTGGTTTAATTACCCTTAGCTGCCTGACACCAGCTGTCCCGTGTTTTGCTGGAGCTCTGTTGCATGTGTGTTGGTGCTGCAGCTTGTCCACCTGCCCCTCTGATGGCCAGTGACATGGAACTAGGCAGAGGCATGGCAGGACCCAGGAGGTGCAGCAGGGACCCTCCTGCTGCCTGTGCCCAGCCCTAAGGTGATGGGGAAGATTTGGGAAGGAGCTGCTCCCTGTGAGCAGCAGGTATCCTGAATGGGTTGATCTGCCAGGAGAGTCCCATTGGGTCTCGATGGCAATTATGTTATGTTCCTACTGATGTTTTCCTGGGAGCTAAGGAGAGGTCTGCAGCTTTTAGGTGTGTTAAGGAGGGCACGGGCAGGTGACTATAAACGTGTGCATTTAACGTGCAAGTCCTTCCTTGCACAGCATTGAGTCAGACCCTGCAGGCACAAAGGGCCAGCCTCCTTAGAGCTGCTGCTTAGTAACACTTCACTGAAATTGCTTTTTCTGAACCTAATATTTAACTCCTGAGAGCACCATGCCTCTTCTGCACAGAAATAATGCTGATTTGTTGCCTATTATGTCAGCGGATTAATGCCGCTTCTGAAAGTACCGTGCACTTCCCCATCTGAACGTATCCTCCTAGTCCTGCATTAGGTGGGTATAGCCCACAGGAAACACACACTTCCCAGTCAAGCTTCTGGCATGTAAGTTTGCTTGGAAACATTTGCTTAACATTAAAAAAAATAATTCCAAAGCAGTGCCCGCTTGGGTTTGTGAATGGCTACAAAGGAGGTGGTTTGACACTGGGCAGGTGTGTGTGCTGATCTATGTTCCCAGGCGCTCACGGTATTTACATTCCTTTACTAGTATTTACATTTTTTCTCTAAGAGGATAATTTTCTTAGTGCTCTGTTCCAATCAATTCTGCTTTGAGTGAATAAGTATTTTAAAAATGTTAACATAGAGTGGGTTTAGCTTGATTAAGGCGATGCACAGCCCTGGATAGCTAGTTGTTGCTGTGTGTGCAAGCAGCTCTATTCAAGGAACAATCACAGGTCCTGACACTCCTCTGGCACCAAAGCGTTTTCTGCTCAAATAAATTTCTGGCGATAGAAGAAAGGAAAGCTTTTAATATCCAAGGGAAAGCATAGAGAATTTGTCCTCCACCATTTAATACCAAATGCCCAGTAAGCATCAGAGTGCATATGGTGGATTCTGCAAGCTCTCCTTGTGCAGGTAGGCCCATTAACGTCTCTGGGGCTGCATGTGTAAGAGTGCATTACAGGGTTTGGGACTGTATTTTGTGATGATTATTGCTAGTATAACTGTGAGTACATGCATTTTCCTTTAAGTATAGTCTGGCTAGTCTCAAAATGTAGCATTTTTAAAGGTCTGTTGTTAACACAAGCATATTCGTTAATTAAGGAAATTGATGTAGGGACAGTAAGATGTTTTCTACTTCATTTAAGGTTTAGTCATTTTCTTGCCATGTAGCCTTAAAAAAGAAAAAGAGGAAAAAACCCTACGAAACAATACATAAAATTCACTGGGATAGGAGGGGGGAAGGTACATTATTGATACCTGAGAAATAAAGCTGGCTGTCCAGTTTGGCTTTTAGGGTTCGAACTGAATTAAAAAAAAGGAAGAAACAAATACGTATGGTAACAGTGAGGTACATTGTGGCTCATAACACTGGTATTAATAGTGACAGCTATACCATTTAATCCTACACGTTCATCATTATTTTCTTATCTTGCATGAACTTCGGACAAACTGTACAGGTTTATCCTCAGAGCATTTGCCATAGTGAGATTAGTTTTGTCATCACTTCAACTGTGTGCAAATTAGAGCAGCAAGGCTGAAACATACCTGTCCCTTTAAGGTTAGTTAGCGATTTCTTTAGAATGTATATGGTTCCAAGCAAATGCTTCATCAGAATGTAGAAGTGCTTCTTTTTTCAGGAAATTGAATTAAATTGGAATAGTTTTAAGTTGCCCTCTACAAATAAGTCAAAAGATCGGATTGTTTGCTGCCCATCAAGAGTTATGTAAAATCTTAAGTCTTTTTGGGTTTTTTTGATTAAAATTAAAGTAGCCTTTGCAAATATGAGTTCAAGTTTTAGTCTTGCTTTATCTGAAGAATGATGTGTACAACTTCTTAATGTCCTGTTAGGTCCTCGATGGTGTTCTTACAAGCCACTGGAAATATTGACAAGAGTGATCATTTAGGAACCTGACCATCTTTACCTGCCTCTGCAGGTAAAGAAATGAAGCTTTGAAATGAAGCTGTTGCTGAGAGGGTGTGATAATGCACTGCATTTCTTTGATGTCTGAACGACGGAAAGGCCTTATGGCAAATTCTTGTTCTTGTGGTGTTCCTTCTATATCTTAAACCAACATTGTCCCACTTGATATCCTTTACATTTTGTGATCAACGGGATTTGTCAAAGAGGAGGGGTTTTAAGGATCTGGACTAGATACAATTCAGTTTAGCAAGTTGAACTTGATCCTAAATGATACTATTGTTCAGGGCTCATAAAAATAGTTTGGAGGCTTAGTCAGAACTACAGTAATAAATGCAGTGAGCAAGCTTTGAAAAAAATATTAAGAACAGGATCCTGTGAAGTTATACAGGCCACCTGTGCAAGACGTAACCCTGTGGAGATTCAAGGCCGCCTTCCCGAAGGGCTTGTACAATGC
The DNA here is from genome assembly GCF_000690775.1 of Eurypyga helias. Taxonomy (NCBI): domain Eukaryota; kingdom Metazoa; phylum Chordata; class Aves; order Eurypygiformes; family Eurypygidae; genus Eurypyga; species Eurypyga helias. The sequence continues at coordinate 73,140 of NW_010226320.1, forward strand.
TTGTAAGAAATAGCTTTGTCGAATTTGCAGCTGCCTTGTTAAGCATGGACCCTGGTCATCTGCTCCCCGGCTTGGCAGCTGCAACAAAGGCAGCATTTCGGCTGTTGTCTCTCTGCTGGAGCTGATAGAGAAATAGATGGTACTTGCCAGCACTGCTCCTAGGGTACCCCGGGCCCTTGCCGTGCCCCCTGCCCCGGGGTGGGCAGCCCTGCCTGGCTCCGAGTTTGTTGCTCTGCGCTGGAGCACAGAGCACCTGCTGACCAGCTGCCCCGGGGACAGCAGGACAGCCTGGGAGGACCAAGGGACAGGAGAGCCTTGTTAGGAGGGAGGAAGGAAGCCCTTGGCTAAACATGTCTACAATAATTTTGGGGAAGTGGCCGCCAGTGTTGATGTTTCATCTTTTGGCTTAGAGCAGCTATGGTGCGGGTGGAAATGGGCAGAGCATCTGGAAGCCTGTGAATAACACTCTGCTCTGTTGTGCGACACAGGTAAGGCTCCTATGTATTTACATATATAAAAATACACATATTTTAAAATGTGTAAGTATATACATACGCAAACTAGCTCCACTGTGAGGGAAAATTGTAAGGGCTGAGACGATGATGTGTTGTAAACCAGGATGATTCTTTAGCCAGAATCAGATGCCTTGAGATGAATGTTTGCTTTCAGACATGCACAGGAGTGTGTGGGAAGGCTTTCATATTAGCTCTGCGTGCATGCTTAGCCTAGCTGGCTGTAGGCAGTGAGGAGGGATGGGGCTATCAGAGGGCACTTACATAAATCCAAGGCTGGATTCCTGATGTGGAGAAGCCCTGCTTTCTCCATGAGTTGTAGCAGTAGGATGAAGAGACTGGTTGGTTATGTACCTAAGCACTGAGGTATGATCCCCTTTTCTTCCCTGTTCTGCACCGTTGCTTCTCAAAGGAATCAGTGTTGCTTCTCAAAGGTGTTGGATTGCTCGTTCAGTGCAACAAACCACTGTTTGTTTCACTGAAGCCCTGCAGAACTGATGTCCAAGGGGCAGGCTGGATGAGGCTTTGAGCAACCTGGTCTAGTGGAGGGTTGGAACTAGATGGGTTCCAACCATGGCAGGGGGGTTGGAACTAGATGGTTTTTAAGGTCCCTTCCAACCCAAATGATTCTATGATTCTGTGTCAGAACTGTAGCAGGAAAACTATTAAAATAGATGGCTTATCACCCAATTCAATTAGGTGCTTCTGATGATAGCTCTAAGCCCTGCGGTAGTTACTAGCAACTGTTACTCAGCAAAGAGGGCTTGTAGGGGATTCCTCTCTCTGTTGTGGGAATACTTCATCTCAGCCTCTAGCACTCATCAGAAACCAGAGCTTTAACAGAGCAAGTAAACGGGAAGGCATCATTGTGCCTTTGTGCAAACATATTTTGGATATTAGATGTAGCTTATTCCCTATCTCCATAAAATGTAAGGTAGCACCAGATTGCCTGTGCTCTGTTTCCTAGGACTGCTAGTCCATGCCTTCTCAAAGGGGAAGGGAAATGTACGAGAGGCACCTGATTTGGGTGAGCAGCACACATGAAATAGATGGAAACAATTATTTTCTCACAGCACCATAATCGGGGGTCACTCAGTGAATGAGTTTGCCACAACACTGAAACAAAGTGAAGTACTTGCACAGCAGGTGGTCAGACCACAGAGGTCAATGCCACAGCCTGTCACCCAGGCCAGCGGTGTCAGTGCGTTCAGGAAGGAGGTTCACAGAGGATCAGTTTGGTTGTGGTAGGTTAGCAGGGTGTTCTGGAGGCACCTAAATCCTTAAATGATAGTCGAGGGCATGCTGGGAGAAGGATCATAGAACCATAGAACGGTTTGGGTTGGAAGGGACCTTAAAGACCATCTAGTTCCAACCCCCCTGCCATGGGCAGGGACACCTTCCACTAGACCAGGTTGCTCAAAGCCTCATCCAGCCTGGCCTTGAAATCGCTGTTGATGTTCCCGTTGCTGTCTTTGTGGAAGCATCTGCTTTTGGCCCCTGTCAGAAAGGCTTTGGAACTTGTTCAGCCTCTTGAGTTTCCTCATGCATTTATCCTGCAGCAGGGGTGAGACTCTACGTGATGAATTCTCCAATACCTTTTAAAGCCAGGTAGTGAAATACATTTTGTTGCAATCCACTAATTATTTACAGCAGGGAGTCAGGCTAACACTGCCCTTGTGATACTTTGATATATCAGAAATTACAGCTGTCAGAAGTCATTATTTCCATTGAGAATTGTGTTTCATCTTTCCATGAGTCATCAAGAGATCTCACAGTGGGAATGAAATTTTAGCTCATGTCGCCATTCTGTAAGAGGAAATACATATGGAGAGAGGGTGTTATGTGTGGATACATGTGTTTTCAGTTGAACTGGGGTGTCTTTAAGAACTTTTGTCTCTGAAGTGTTCTGAGCAAATTTAGTGTTTTATTTGTCTGTGGCTAGCCTCAGCGTGGTAGATGTGGAAGAAGGCGGCTTGCTCTTACAGAAAAGGTACACTTCAGCGTAGCCTCTCAAATGTGAGTCAGCCCGAATCAGGAAAACCAGTTTTTAGTGTGGTGGAAGAGTCTCTGGGAGATTTCAGTCTTTTTCTCCATTGTATAACTGCCGCTGGTGATGCTCTTCCAATCAATGTTTTAATTGACTATGCATTTCTGCCGTACTCCTTTCATCTGTCCAGTAGAAATTTGCCTTGCTTTTCTCCTCATCGCTTGTCAGTGGTCTGTTAGAGATGCTGCTTACGTGGGAAAGGCCTCTTGGGCAAGAGCTAACCACACCAGCTCTGCGTTACTATAACTACTTATGAAATTGTGGAAAAAACAGTAATTTGGAGGAGACTATTTCAGTCTCTAAATCCAGTGTATATCACAAGTTACTTGTACTTTGGTGTTGTCTTCGTGTTGAATTTTTTTAATTTATTTTTCGCTTTGGTTGTCTTTGTAATGCTCAATATACCAACTCAGTGGGGGAGTGGGAATGGAATTTAGAAAAATCTGAAGTCCAAACATCACCATTTTAGACAGAGAATAAATATGGTAATGAACAGCATCTGTATAAACTTGGGGTAACATTGTGCATATTTTCAAGTATTGTCTTTCTCGTGAGGAGATGTCTTTTATAAGAATGACACTGTGAAGGTTGAATCAAAGAACAACATTTTGAGAGGGCTTTGAAACGGTGTACTGCGACAGGAGAGAAGACTTTGACCTTTCCTTTGAGAACTTAATTCTGGTGCAGTATTTGTCCCAAATTCTAGTCTTGGGGAGTCAGGATGCTGTCATCCTTACAGTGATTTTCACAACATAAGCCCGGTTGCTGAAGAGTGTCTTCCTTGTGCAGAGCCCTTGGCTTTGTGCAACCACAGGAGCGATGACAGTCAGGTGAGTGCTGTGAGAATGTTTTCCATCACCTTTATCTCTGGGAGCTTCCTGCAGCTCACTACGGCTTAGGCAATGGTTGTGGTAAGAGGCAATTAAATTGATGGAAAGGCCTAGTTGATTTGACATGTTTTTTAACCAAGGGTTTATTGGCTGAAATAATCTTGGGTGGTTTTTGGCATAATTTATGTTTGAGTGGGAACTTGACTCATTGTCAGAAGCCTGTGTGTATTTGAGCATGTTAAGCTGACGTTACCAAATGGAACCGTGGGAGGCTTTTGGCTTGTGTTTATGGAGTATAAACCAAAGCTCCTACCTTGCTGCCTGAAGAGCCACAAAAATGTTAATAGAAGTCAGAGATGCAAGGAAAAAATATATTCCATATAGCTTCTTGACAGGATTAACTTTTTCCTTGGGTTAGTTTCCACTATTTTGTTCCATCTAGTTTTAGATACAAGACTTCCTCTGCATTCCTTTGGAAATTATTTTGCAGTCCTCATAAGATTTTGTGAAGCTTTTCCCTTGTTTATATTTCCTGGTCCTTAGATTTCCAGAGCAGAACCTGCACCTGAATTGTTGGGGGTTGCCTTCCTGTTAGCTTTGGCAGAACGATTTAGGCTTCCTTCTTGCTGCTGTCTGCTTTAGCTCAGCTGAGCAAACCAGTGAACGTTGGCATGCCTCAAGCTACAAGTGCTTTAGGGTAGGTATTGTGCTACCCTGTGCTGGAGGCTCTATGCACACGTTAAATCAGTCTGGATGTGTCGGGTGAAGGAGCTGTACCTGTTAGAGTTTCTGTTACTGTATTGTCTTGTGTTTCTCTTGGACTGGATTTTCTGCACAAAGTTTGACATCACTTCGATCTTCCTGAGCAGTTTCCCTTGTTCTCTCCCTGACCCTTTTCCCCTCTGAGGCACTGCTGCAGAAGCCTTGCAATAGGCACATGAAGAGGCCAATTCTAGGCACTTAAAGCTCGATTAAGATTAAGTCAATGTTTCATCAGTAAGTAAAGGCAAAAATGAATCAGTTAAACTGCTTGTAAGGTTGGACCTTTTTTCCCTATTTCACCAAAGATAATCCCTCTCTAAAGACCATGTTTCTTGAATCTCATCCATTAGGTGCAGAGTCACAAGACCAACTCACTTGAGTAGTTGTTTGAATCTGTGGGAACATGGTAGCTTTTGCAATTGTTTCAAACCCACAGATCTTTCTGGTCTATAAGGATTTAATTAGTTCCCTCTATTTTTTGTTTTCATTTTATATATATATATTTTAAAAATTAGTAAATATCTATTTAATCAGTATAGCTGTGGAAAAAGAAGAAAATTGAGGGCAACTGAAACTCAAATTTTAACAGCAGTATAGATGTTTTAATTTCTGACTTTGGGAAATATGTTCTTGATTCCTAAGGTTTCATAAGTCTTGTTTCCCCTCTCAAGTGGGAGATGTAAGTTAATGAAACCTCCAAGGCATTGACTTTGTGGGTGCACCCTTCAGCAAAGACAGAATTACTGATAGATATATTACTGGCAAAAATTCGTTCTTTTAAGCTCTGGCCCAAGAAAGGCAGGAAGGCTTGACCTTTGCACAAGGTTTCTGAAACAACTTCTTCCTGAATGAATTTTTAGTAACTGTTCAGAAATTCAGGCTTTGAGAAGGCATCTGACAACTTCTAAATGCAGGGTAGAAGCTCTGGGAGTCTTGTGCTGTACAGTCCCTGTTACCTGTGTGCTCTGCCAGCTTGCCTTGAGATGACGAAGGAAGACCATCTAATTTGCAGGAGTGTACTATCTTCAGCTTAGAAAGGAAGGGAATGGAAAAGTCTCTGAAAATGGACAATTTTGCCCATTTAGAGTGAGATGATATTTATCTCAACTCTTAGTTGAGTTTTGTCAACTCGTGTACCTTCTTCTGGCAGAGATACTGATTGTGGTCAGATGCCAGAAATAGCTGAATACAGTATCACTCCTTACTTTCTGTTTTGCTTTCCAGAACATTTCCCTGATTTTTTGACACAAAATTGGTCTATCCATTAAAATATTGACTTAAAATGTATGTAATGATCAATTAACTTGAAAATTATTTGGTGTGAACAGCAATATTTCCTTACTGAAGTCCATCTGTCTCTTCCCTGCACTAAATGTCATATTTTAAAATCTAGCCAAAAATGAACAAAACAAAACCCCAATCCTGTTAATGTGGTGCTACATAATATCATCAGCTTAAAGAAAGCATGCCCTAGCCATCCTGCTAATTATTTGTGGCCCCTTGGGCCTTTAAACGTGATATCCTAACATGCTGCATGTGTCTCATGGTTTTGTTTATGGCTTGGGGGCGGGAAAAACCCCAGCTTGGTTCCATCTCCTTTTACACCAAGTTCAACTTTCAGGCTTTTACCATTAGTTGCCCATCATGGGGTTTTCTAAAGGACCTACTTGTTTGGTGTCGGTGGTTATCAGGGTTTTCACTCACCCAGAAAAGCCAGGCAGCCCTTTGCTGGGTGCAAACAGAACTTGGAGGCCATCTGTAGCTTGACACTGAGACCCAGGTAGTTTAAAAGAGAGGGGTCAGGAAGAGGTCTTCTACTGACAGCGATGATGCCAGGTTGGCGATAACAACTTCCTTAGTTTAGATCAGCGTAATACTTATTGCAGCACATCAGGTACAGTGTTACGAGGGTATAACTCCATTCTTGAGCCAGGTGAAGAGGTTGGAAATTGCTTATGTTCACATATGTGTTTGCTTGGGTTTTACTGTAGGCAAAATTGAGCTCATTTCTTGTGCGTCAACTCACTTCTCAGCCTTCAGCTTGAGTTACCGCGCACAGAGCTACACAGGGGCAAGGGCTTTTGGAAAAGTTGCCATTGGGAAGGAAGCACAGAGGACTGCCCCGCTGACCTGCACGCACATGCATAATCTCTTACACGTGGATTCAACCTACCTGAGGTGGGGACAGAAGCAGCCGAAGGCATACACAGGTTTTGTGCAAGACAGAATCAGTTTGGTGAAAGATTTTTTTTTTTTTTTAATTTCTTCTTTGGAAACTGAGGTTGTAAATGCTTGCTTAGGTCTGGTATGAGCTCTGAAGTGCCACAGTATGATAACAGATGAGCTAAGCTCCTCACTGCCAAAACCCAGCAAAGTGTGACCAGTCCACAGCCTGAGGAGGAACGCTGTTTTTTTAAAACTGTGCCAACCGTAATACTGTAACTAAAGCACAGTTTAAATCACAAAATCATCACAGCATCCTTGAAACAAGATGTAACCGAGGTTCACTGTACAAAAAATGGAAGGATATGCATGACACCTGTGCCCATATAGTGAAAAAAGAAGGTTAGAAGCCACAGAAATCGCCTCTTACCGGCACATTTGTGCCACATGATCACAGTCTCTTTGTCTCTCATCAGTCCCATAACTCAGCCTTTTCAAAACATGCTCTGGACTGGCGGCTGCTGTTCTCTCGCAGCCTCTTCTGGTGCCTGGGTTGGAGAGATTATGGTGTGGCACAGAGCTGTTCTCCCCGTCCCCTCAACAGCTCTTACACAGCGTGTCAAAACCCAGCAAACAGACTGGTTTGTCGATGCGGTAAGTCTGGATCATCTAAAGCTCCTCAAATGGAAACGCTGGCCATGCAGTTCAGTGAACCTCAGGGGTAAATTTACAAATTTAAAAAAAAATTATAATTAAAAGGAAAAATTAACATGTTAACTTCTTATACAAGTTAAAACTTGTGTAAGTTTTAAGCTTAAACGCCAGATATTGCCAGTCTGTATCGTGTCTCTGTGTGTCCTCCTACGGCCAGTATAACATGGGTGCAAAATTTGGCTCATTTAATGGCAATATGGTCATGATTGATACAGATCAAAGTTTTGCTACTGAAAGATTCAGTCATGCAGAAAGATTGTGTTAGTGAAAAATATAAGGTAGTTCTGTGAGGGTGTTGGGGATGGAATTTTGGTGTGTCACATAACTAACTTCTGTGCAAATTCAGAGTACTCTTTGCTGCTTATATAGGTTGAGTTCAGGTTTATCAGTCTTATGGAGCAACTGGACAGTTTTATTAGCTGAGGGTCAGCCAGTTGTGTCTCTGGGAGAATGCTGATAAACCATACTATTTTAAACCTGGCTGTCTCTGCTGTTTTCCAAGCACAATGTCTCTCTTTGCATAAATGTTGTCTTGCCTCCCCAGTTCTGCTTGGGCCTGGCTGTGGCAAAGGTGGTAACACTTCTTAATTTCACATCACACGGCCCATTCATGATCTTTCTCCCTTTTGCTCACCTGAAAAGCTTAGGCTTTTATTTCCCTCCGTTAAGCGCTTTGAGACTGCTCAGTGGACAGCATCCTGTGCGCCCTGAAAAATCGTTATTCTTCCTGTGTTCCTGCAAGACTGACTCTTTTCGTGAGGCAGTTAAGGAGTTAAAGGCTTGTGGAGGTTGAAAGAAATGCCCAACAGCTGCTGCGAAGTATCCCTACAATCCTGGCTGACCTCATTCTTGTCATACAACAGTGATAATATCCAAAAGCGGGTGCAAGACAGGAAGTGTTTCAGGAAGGTATGTGTTTCATGCAAAGACATCAGAAATGCGCCGTCTCCCAGGGCCGCTTACCGTAAGATCTGCATTAATTTAAGTGGAACAGTGAAATTCCAAAATGTGTTTACAGAACTAGTATTTTGGTAAAAGAGCCCATTGCTTGTTCTTGTGTGCAAATGGCAAAAGCAGGTGAGTTCACCACTGTACGTATTTAATATTGCTGGCTCTATGAACCTACTTTTTAAATATCTGAAGGGTTCACGTACTTTTTTGATAGTTTTGCTTACTGCTTTTAAGGTGGGGTCTTTGACCTGAAAAAGTGGTACAGGAGAAATAAATCTACTTACAGTATATTTTCACATTTACATTACATTCAAAGACTGATTTGATATCTAACAAGCTTTTAATTAATTTCATCAACTAAGAGAGATTTCCCCACTGCGTTCTGTAAATTAGAATTTAAAAGAATTGGATAAACAGAGCAGTGCCCGGTATGTGTAGGAGGTGTAAGAAAGTCTGGCGAATTTTTGCCGAGAAAGTAGGAATGGTTTGGGTTTTAAAAGATTTAGTATTTTTTTAACTAGTCAGTCTCCCACGTTACCTACAAAAAGTGTCCTGTATGTAGAGGTTCTTATTTTCGTCTTACTGAAAAATTCATACATGAGAAATAAGCTTACATTTTAGGTATATTTTTCAGTAGTACCCACTTTAAAACATGCAAATAAAAATTATTCCTACCAGTTCAGAGCTCTTCTGCTGATAGTAGGGATGTATTCCCAAAATTTCCTCTTAGTTCTGCTTAGGATTCTCTCTCAGGCAGTATGAGTCTGCAATGACATTCGAAAGTCCATTGTGATTTTTTCAATAAACATAAGGAAATATTGCTTGAGAGATTTCTTTTTACTCCAGAGCTTTCTATTTCAGCACTACCTTGATCAATTTGTGTAAAATAATTTATTAAGGGTTAGACTAGATTTGATGAAGATTCTACCATTCAAAAGTTGCGCATGAATGTTATGCTTTTCTGGTAACTGTTACGAAGTCTAGCAGATGCCTGTAAGAATATTAAAATAAAGCACTGCTGTTTAACCTCCGATTTTTGTATCACTTAGACTTCTTTCTTCTGTACTCTTTTCTGTATTCTATAGTTGCAAAAATACTCATTAGCGTTGGTAGGGAGTGAGCAAATTCTAGCTGCTAGAGCTTGCATGGGGAATTTCATCTTTGGGAATTCACCAATTCATGAAGCCAGGTCATCCATCTCAAGGGACCCTTTGAAAGGCGTAGCCCACAGCCAAGCAGCTCCAGGAGGGGAACAGCTGCAATGGCACTGATGCCGAACGTTATGCAAGCAACGGTTTGTCTTCTGCGGAGATGTGACCGAGGAGCTCAGGGCGAGGTGCAAGAGGAGATGAAGGCAGGCTGCTGGGAGGAAGACCCAAGTGGGACTGAACTTGGCCCTGCCATGTGCTGTGGAATGAAATGAGTATGATCTGTGTTTTTAAAAGATGATCCAGGGATGTAACAAAAGAGGAAGGGAAGGAAAATGGGATTATTTGGACACAGGAAGGCATTCTTTTCTTGTTTGGTGGTAGCAACTTATTTAATACACGCACACAGTTATTTCAAACTGAGTTGTATTTTATATTTGCCTGCTGTTTCTGGAAGTTATTGCCAAGAGTGAAAACCACATAATACATTTCTAGTATTAAACCATCTATTACTGATAGATAATGACAGAGTAGAGGGAGAAGGCACCAGTTAGTCTGGGTTAGCTCATGTGTTCTGGATAACTTTCTTGAACTCTTAGATTTCTAAACCTATACCAGGATGTTGATTTCCCACTGCTTTTTGGACATGATGATTGGCACCTCTCCCATGTCAGTGTCAGGTAATGTCAAGTACTCCCATGATAATCTTCCACCTACTTTTTTAGGTAATGTGCCATTTGATCACTTTCCTATTCACTGTTACAATGAGATAACAAATACCATAATGCCTGTAATAACACCTCTTGACAAAAGAAGCACTTCTGGAATTTTTAAAACTTCATATGCCCTGTGTTCTCACATACATTTTATGTGGGTATGCTTTCTAATATTACAGGTGTTAGATTTTGGATCTATAGTGACTTTCTGATTTAAGCTCCTGATTTTTGACAGTCAAGTGTAGAATTTAGGCTCTGAAGTCAAAAAAAGCTAACTTTCTGAGAATATTTCTGTAATTACTGAACAGTTACTGATGAAGTCACAGGAGAGGGATAGAGCCAGAATCCTGTTTTACTAATTGTTGGTTGAAAGAATTTGATTCTACTTGTGAAGTTTCTGTGAAGTGCTGTATAAATATGCACCATAAAATCATCCAGTGCTGTAAGGTATGGGAAAGGGTATCAGTCTATCAGTCTGTCTCCTTGACTTTTCAAGGTGATTTATCAGAAGGCATTTAATTACATTGTTTTCTTGTAACAGTGAAGTTAAATCTGTTGTTTAAGGGTGGTTTTCTGTTTGTTGGTGGTTTTGGGTTTTTTTTTTTCCTTCAGAGTATATTGGGTTAGTTTTTACTAATAACAAGATGTGTGTAAGGAAATTCTGTGCTTCTGCTTCAAGGAATAGAAAAAAAATCCTGATTTTCAGAATAGCACAACTAGATGCTTTACGGTCTTTTTTTGTCTTCAGTCAGAGCATGGGTTATTAAGACAATGCTAAATGTGAATTGGTGCACTTGTTAAGATCAGTGACTTGTCCAGTATGCTAAATCCCCAAGGAAAGGATTGCAGGATCTCAAGGATTTCTTGGTAGAATTCAGCCTTCCAAGCAGGGAGAAAGGAAACTTTTACATAGCTTTCACAAATACTTAAGTCATACTATGATAATGTAATGCTTCTTGACACATTGTCAAAGTATTTTATTTAAGAACTAAGTAGGTCTTTACTATTTTGACTTGCTCTTTGAGTAATGGTTTGCAGCAAGTTTAATTTTTGGCTTTCTGTTGCTTTTCTGGCAACTGTAGGGAGGTCTGTTCCATGTCTCACCCTTGTCTGAAATGTGGAGGGTTTCTTTTCAGTTCATAATTCCTGACAGATCCGTGACTGTCCCTTTTTCATCTTGGCGTATTCCAATATTTCTCCTTCATCTTTAAGGACCCAGCTGAGGCACTTCTGGAGGTATTTACTTCCCCGTCAAATATATAGAAGAGCTGGGCACCTGACTTGGTAGTCTGAAACAAACTAAAACCTAACTGTTGTGAATCTTCCCTTCAGAGGCTGTTCTGAGGTGCCCGTGGAACATCAAGGAAGGCAATGCCAGGCTGTGATTGAAAATCTGTGGATTCATTAGTGAAAAGAGTAGGACTTGTTAATTGATTTTTTTTTTTCTCTTAAGTAATTGTAACTAAGGTGTTGAGATTTTTGTTGAATTCATCTTTTAACCTTTGTGTTACAGAGCTGTTTAAGGTGGATAATTGAGAGAAGTTCCCACGACCAGTGAACTCTGTGCGTTTGGGTGGGGCATATAACAGCCGTGCAAGCCCCGCTCTGTGCTCCCTTGGGGAAAGTGCAGCTTCCTGGGGCTGGAATTCATACTGGGGGTTCCCATCCCAGGAGCCTCACTGCAGTAGGTGTGCAGCGTCAGTGGGTTGTGGGTGTTCCTCCTCCTTGCCTTTCTACAGCCTGTGCTGGCAAAGTGCATGTGCATGTTGTGAGTAAATTTTTGGGACCCTTGTTAGGTGTCAACGTGGAAGGAACCAGTCCCACAGAGCAAGGAACAGGGAAAGACCTCTAAGGACCAGATGCGTGCTATGGGATATTGAAAGCCATGGAAAGTTCTTTTCACCCTTTCATGTGTGTTTTTCAAGAGAAGGCTTTGGATGGAGAGTGAGAAGAGGAATATTTGCTAGATACATGTGTCTGTTTTGAAAGCCACGGGTAAATTAGGTGTAAACTGTGAGCCTGATTTATAGTCTCAGGACAGGGGGAGATGGAATCTGTTGTTTATCAGGGTGGAGGTTTTCCTCAGGGTGCTCATATACACTATGGAATATGCATTAAGCTGTTGGCATTGTATCTCTAAATCTTTTCTTCTGTTTCAGAAGGTCTTAAATTAAAACAGAACAAACCAGATCCCCCCCACCCCCCTCCACCTTCCCAAAATAAATCAAAGTTGTGAAACTGTCCTTAACACCTTTGCTGAATGAAGTGCAAACAGATCACTCTTACCAACCTACCATTTTCTGGCAAACCCTGTTTATCTACGTAGGGACTCTCTGGAGACATTTTTCACTGTTGCCCACAGGTCTTTAGCTGATGTTCAAAAAACTGATGAGAAAGGGACTAGTTGTAAGCCCTGTTTCAGGTCTGGGATTACTAGTGTTTTTCTGCACATGACACTGAACAACTATCAGGGACCAAACAGTTTTCTGCTTCTCTCGAGTCAACATTGGCTTCAAAGCAAGAAGCCTCAAGGATCATGCCTTGAAAACATCTGGATTTAAATTGTAATAAGAGATTGAGGTCTACTGTCATGGAACAGTGGAGAAGCTTTCCAAATTGGTGTCAGAAGATAAATTTGGGTAGATACCGATTCGGGTATCAGTAGCTCACATGCAGCCATTGTAGTGAGTAGATTACAAAGGAGAAAAGGAGGAAATTCAAGTGTTTTCTGACTTTGCTTTTCAATTTCTAGAGCTTTACTTTATGATGGCAGGTAGACCTGCAACCCTGAGGTTTAAAATCATGATGCCAAGAAGTCAATTTGGCAGTTCACAGGATTGACGCTAAGATAAAATGAGAGTGAGAGCAAAGGGAGTGTTCTGTGGGAAGGAAACATTAAGAAAATAGGCAGCCTGGTTAGGAAGACTTAGGAACAGGTGAAGTCATGAGAACCTGAACCAAACCCCATAAGCAGTTGGATTTCCATACGCTTAGAGAGACATCAGCATGTCTTCTGTGGATGCCCTTCTGATACTTGCTACTGTGAAATGGCTCTTTGGGACCTTCATAATACAGCTGCTGCTGCTGCCTGCACCCTGTGCATGTTTTGAGTGATAATTTTCTTTGCTTCAAGAAATTTAAGGATAATTTCATTCTGCTTTCTAAGTAATTTGCAAGTTTTATTAGTTGTTTTGGAGTGAATGGAAGTGATCTGCCCATCCTTCAAATGACCATTACTTTTTTACTTTCTTTAATGGTTTAGGGTGAAATAGCCATATAAAATATTTTAAAATTATAACCACATTTATTAGCCTTCAAGTCAGACTGGATGAGGCTTTGAGCAACCTGTTCTAGTGGAAGGTGTCCCTGCCCATGGCAGGGGGGGTGGAACTAGATGGTCTTTAAGGTCCCTTCCAACCCAAACCGTTCTATGATTCAAGTAATGGCTATTAATCCAGATTGAGTAATAATTTTAAAAAGAATTTCTGAAAATTTACATTTTTCTCTTTTTCCCAGTATTTCCCCTTGTCCTTTTTAATTTAGTGGAGTAACCAAGATACCTGGCTGGGACATGAATCTTTCCTAACAGTACACTTTGTACTCACTGTACAATTGATTCACAACTGCACGCTATATAAGATGTTTAAAAACATCTCGGCTAATGTGGAAATTACGTAACTGTGGTGAAAACTTCAAAAGAAAGCTTGGGGTTTTTTCCTCTTTGCTTTGTTTAGGTACGTGTTTGGGCTGGTGTGCTCTTGCGTGTCCTTCGTATTTCTGCTCCCAGTAACTGGTTCATCAGGAACTTCTACCAAAGTACGCAATCTCATGGTGGGGACATAGTGTTTTTTCCTTTTTGCCTAGTTTTCTTGTTCTTCTAGGATGTGGTTTGAACTATAATGAAATTTAGGTTAGCCTTTCCTTTTTTGACCTGCCAAAGTGTTTCTTCTGTTCGCATTGCCCTGCTCCCTGTAAATCAGACATTCTTCTTGGGCTGCGTCAGGTTACTAATGACATGATTAATGCAGGAAGGGTAGAGAAGGATGACGTAGTGGCTCATGCAAAGTTTACCTGAGAATTATCTCTAGCTCTCTACTGTTTAGTGTCTGTGTGAGTCATGGCCTGAAGCCCTGCCATTCCCTGTTCTTCAGCTGGGCAAGATCACACTTACCTCATTCTATGTATGCATTTCTCCCTTTCCTGCCAGATCTGATTAGAAGCACTTTTGTTTTAAACTCCATGTTTATGAGACATTAAATAAGCTTTTTACAGATAGCTGACCATAATACTAAATGAAAAGCACCATTAGATATCTGTGGTCCAGGCAGCTTTAGGAACTTTCTCTGTCCTTCTGTGAATTCTGATTTTTATCAAAAAGTCTTTTTTGGGTTCGTTGGGTTAGCAACGGTAGTGTTACATCATTCGTACGCCTTGCAACAGGGCCGTGAGTCAGTTGCTGTCTGTCGGTGAAGGCTCCTGTTTCTTCTTGTGTGTTTGCATCGATGCAAGCTTACAAAACACAAACGGCGAGTTTGTGATGCTCTCTCCAGGTTTTGAAACTTCCTTGTGCTGCGGGTACAACTGTTCCCATTCAATTCTGTCCAGCTATTGATTCCATAACAGTAGCTGGGCAATTCATCCTACGGATCAAGACGACATGTGAGCGTGTTCTCTGACACACTTTGAAGTCTCGGTCATTCCCTTACTGGGGCTTGGCTGACCCGAAGATGAGTATTTGTTCTGCTGTTTGTGTTTAACTGCAGGTTCGTGGTAGAGTGTCTGTATTGATGTTCCACTGAACATGCTGGAAATTGTGCTGTCAGATCCTCCAAGTCTCTCTTAAGAGACCAGAATGAAGATGATGTAGAATTCGCAAGAAACGCCAGTTGTTTTTTCGAGTTTCTTTTGTTTTCTCTGTAAAACTGTCACAAAGTCTTTGGCATCCATCAGGTCTTCAGCTTTCCTCAACTAAAACTGTTGTTTTTTCTGCGTGTGTGCTGCATAGTCTGAATTGTCTTGTGCAAAAAGTGCTTAATGTTTAACAGTAGAAGGTTATGTTGAAAACAAGCTATCATTTTCCAGCCAGCTCGTATCTCACAACCTGCCAAAGCCTGTATCAGAACACGATGTGTAGGGAAAAAAAAATGATAGACATAAAAAATGACTTGTGGGAAAGTTAAAATGCCATGAGACTCATTCTGTTAATAAAGAAATTTTGACATTTTAAAAACTGAGAGCTTGAGAGCATAACATTTGTGTGGAATGTAAACAACCTTGATACTCAGATAAGTGACATTTTTTGAATATAACATTCCCTTAAGAGAAAAGTGAATGGTCAAAGTGAATAATTAGCCAGAAACCTCCACCCACAACTGATTTCTGAGGCATGCTTCTCAATTACTTCTAATAAAGGCCATACTGATGCCTGAGGTAAAATTTGATACGCGTTTTCTGAGTACATTTTGCAAACATATCTTAAAGGAGGAAAATATACTCATCCTATGATCTGCTAGTCTCAGAAGGTATACCAGATGAGTAAATTCTTAATGTAAAGATGTTATAAACACACACACACACAAAAACGTTCTCTAATGCAACGTACAGCACATTCTGGGTACGTAGCAGTATCTGCTTATGAAGTTAATGATTATAATTACACAGATGCCTGAACTGGGATGGCGAAAGTTCGTGTCCAGCTTAATGTTGTCTGTATTTCGTTTTGCTGCTTTTAACGGAACTGCTTACGTAAAAGAGAAACACAGTTTTCATTCAGTGAGTCAGTGTCTATGCAAAAATGGAGCATATTGTTTGCCACGTGCCTTTATGTAAGCTGTGCATCTAGAATCTGTCTTTCAGCTGGAGCAGTGAAATGGTATTTCTGGCTTTTGTTTTCTTCTGGCTAAATAGTCAGTACCTTGGCTGTAGAATTGGCATTTTGCTTCTTGTCTAAGCCCCTCTCCTTTTGCACTTTCAATTAGAAAATGAACAAAGCTTACAAGTTTCTTTTCCAAAATTGAAAGACGCTAAACGAAGTAGAAGGGGAAAAAAGAAACTGTCTTTAAAAATCTGCGTAAAACCTGTACTTTCACTTCTCCTGCAGGTTTATTGAGTCAGGACATTGCCTGCCCTCCAAGCGATGTCAGGTGGTTGTGGCCTTGTGCTGCTCAAAGCAGCAGTCTGTGGAGAGGTAGCGAGCTCGGTCCGGCTCCTTGGCTTGGTCAAACTCCCGAGTCCAGTGGAAGCTCTGATTGAGGAAGGGCCCAAGAGGCAGGAAACAGATGTTAACAGCAGTGTCCTGGCTCACGTGGCCTGCTAACAAGCATACCAAGCCAAAATAGCTAAGGGGGTTAAATGGCCAGAACTATAGTTCATAGTCTTCTTTACTGGACTCCTTAAATCTAGATTTATGTAAGGACTAACCTGAGTTTTTCACATGCTTTTCTTTGGTTGGCATTTGTGGGGCGTTGTCAAGCTTCAGATGGCTTGTCTGATAATGCTGCAGGTCGTTAGTTTCTGCCTGTAGCTAGGCAGCTTTCTACAAATGCTTTGTGTGGTCTTTTTGGTACTTCAGTAGTTTTTATCATGTATTTGGCCAGATATCAACAGGCATACATACGGGCATGTAAAAGGCCAGTGCTGGAGTCCTACATATTCAGAATAAGTCTCCAAAACATTGAAGATCTAGTATTTTGGTTTTGCTGTGTATGCCTTTCTTCCTATGATCTTTTCTAGTGTAAAAGATACCTGGGTACATTAGTCGTGCCAGCACCATAGGAATTCTGCAGCAAACTCTTTAATTTGGGTGTTGGCTTATGGGGAGAGCACACAGAAATATTTCTTGGAAACTGCTTTCAGATTCTGCGTCTTCTTGGTATCAATTCATCAGTTGAGCAGTCTCTCATTACGAGATACCACAGTGATATGGGGAATCTCAGGGTTTAAAAAAATCAAAAAAGAAATAGAACAAGTTGAATTGAAGAAAATTACAATCTCTGGGGTAGGCGTGATGCTCAGGTTGTTCTGTGAAGGAGTAATGTGTCCAAGTACGATGGCTTGTGCTGGCAACACAGCGGAACAGCAGTGCGGAGGTCTGTGCTCGGACCCTTTCTTCCAGCTCCCTCTGCCTTTTGAGAACGGCCCAGACACTGTCCCTGCCGTGAGGCTTCTTGCAATTCTTTTGCGACTCTACCTCTGTCAGGTCCTTCGCAGCAGCAAAGCCTCTGTTCCAGGTGATGTGCCTGTGTCGTACAACACCCCCTCGCAGGGCTGTCGCTGACGGCTTCAGCCTTGGTGCTTGGCTGCCTGGGAGCCCTGGGGAGCTCCGGTGGGTCGGAGCCGCAGGTGATGCGGGAGGTTTCGGAACGCTCTGTTGCTCTGCGGTTTCACAGCGTGAGAGTAGTGCACAATTGAACCATCAGTGATCTTTTCCTTCTTGCTCTAAGTTTCCCCCCGGGAACTCTGAGATTGGCCTCTTATTTAGATAGGCCTGACTTTCCCTCATCTCCCATGATCGCTGCTGCCACCTTTTTCCATTCGAGAAGGTGTTTCCAACAGATAATCTCTTAAACTTCCTGAGTGCAACTCTGTGACATTCTTAATTTGTACACGTTATTTTCAGCCATTTGTCTAGCTTTGGAAATTTCCATTTCCCAAATCCCTTTAGGAGAGATAGGAAAAAATGTCACTTTGTGAGGGTGATGAGGCACAGGTGGTGTGTTTGTGTTTCAGATCTCAATAACAAATATTTTTCCATTTCTGACTCTACTAAAATCTCCTTGTAGGTCAGCACTGGAACTTGCTGACACTGGATCTGTTACAGCATTGTATAAAGGTTTCTCTCTTGTAGTGTTCTTACTGGATGTGTGTAAAAGATAACGAGAAGTCACAAAACTTAACACTTCTGTAGTCTTCAGTAGCTGGTTGGAGAGTAGGAAAGTCTAGTTTTTTCTCAGTTAAATGTCACTTTGTAAAAATTGAATTAATCTATGTAAAAGTACTGGATCTGGCACTTCTCTCATTGGGTGTTCTTCTAGAGAAGGACTTTTATCTGCCTGACAGTCATTCCCAGTTGGTGGGGTGTTGAGAAACAGAGATTTTGATGATAACATGTTTCAATAAATTCCATGAGAATAGCTTCCCAGGTAGGAGAAAGAGATCTTAGTGCGAGCTTGTAGACCTGCTGAAGGATTTTCAAATCCCCATGGGACACAAACTCACTGGAAGCCAAACCACGTTGGTTCCACTGTTTGTAGAGCTGCTTGCACTATTCTCTGTTGGTTCTTTAAATCAAATTATGGTTGCCTTTGGTAAACTTCTGTTGTGTTGCTAGCTTTACTGTGTATGTTCCAGTTGCCAAAATACTAGAAACCGCAAAGGGCACCAGTGTAATAAACAAGGACAAATAAGGACAGTCTGAAATGCTGTTACTTGCACATAGTTGACTTAACATCTGAAATAAAAATAGTTTCTGTTTTTAGTATTTATTTTAGTTACAGCTTTCTTACACCCCTATGAACTTCTTTTCTCCCACTGGATTATCAGTAAATAGTGGATTTGTGAGGATTACAGCTCACGTGCAAGTATTCAAGAATTGCAAGCAGTAAAAGGAACCAACAATTATACTTCAGATTTGAGAATGAGCTTTTACATAAAAAGTAATGATCTTAAAATTTAAAGATTAGGCTTGTTTTCAATTTTGTATGCCTGTTTCTCATGAAATTTTGAAATTGTCATCTTCTGATTAAAAAAAGTTTCTGATTTTTCATCTTTTCCAATTTCTGATTCTCATTTAAGATAATGAAATAATCACCAAGATGCCTACTATAACTGCAGTTATTTATAAATGACAGGAATTGGGCATCAACAGCTATGATTATAAAAGCAATTTAGCCTGCTAGATACACATAATCAAGAGTTTGAAGAGTAAGTGCCAGCAGTGTGAGATTACATTCAGTTTAAATTCGAGTCCTCTATTTAGAAGTTATTAAATTTCTGGTGGTCCAGCCTCCTCTTGGAAACCCTGAAGATGACCTGTTTGAAACCTGCATGTGCATGGTCCTTTCTACAGGATTGCTTCAACTTGCTCTAGAGAACCGTCACTTCTGGCAAATTATTTTTATATTCCCGTGTTCCGCTGCTTTAAGACAGGTTTCCCTGTGGTAAAACAGTTTCCTTTATTACTTGTTTGTTTATAATAGTAGTGGTTTCCTTCTTAAGGTTAATTATTGTTTCAAAGAAATTGCAATTTCCTGTTCTGGTGTAGCTTGTTTTCTTTAGATTTGTTCCACGCTGTCATGATGTCTGTAAAATATTGGTTGGGAATTCTTTGTGTTTCAAAGGTGCAATGCTCCAAGGGATTATTCTTAATCTTATTTACTTTCCCCTCTCTCTTTTCTTTCAATTTTTAGGTAAGAATGACTTTTGCAGTCAATTTTTGCTTTTGAAGGATTCCTTCTCTGGTAAAGTATTAATCTCTTTTTCTGTCTTCCTTGAAAAAAGGTATTCTTTTTGTCTGTATTTAAGGGAGGAGGGGGAATCATCGGCCCAGGCTGTGTCCTTTTAAATAGTATTGTGGCTGGAAGAGAATTGGAAAATTGCAAGTGGGTGTTTGGGGTTTTTTCTTACTACTTTTCTCTATGCGGGGTGACACTACAAATGCACAAGGTGGTTATTAACTGTCACCTGCAGTACTCTGAGGAAGTTGAAATAGGTTTTCCTTTAATGAAGCAGGGTATGCTGCTTCAGATTTCCTGTGGAATATCTGCATGCTCAAAACCCCTGCCCAAGTGTATGACAAAGCTTCTGGGTAGTAAATTCATTGCCTGCCCATACCCAAGAAGAATTTAAAGCTAGATAAGAGAACCAAGGCAGGTTAAACATCTCTTGTAAATTAAGTGATGATTTGACAGAGTAATTAACACAAGTTGCAATACCAGGATTCCAGAGTTATTTGGGTTTTTAAGAAAATGAAAAGTTTGATCTGTCTTGACTGTCTAATAATGATGTGGGCTGTGCTGTGCTTTCCCCTCCATAGCTATTACTAACTGCAGATTTGGAAGTTTCCTGTTAAAAGGCTACAATTCCAAGGAAAAAGATCTTTCATTTAGCAGGCCTAGAGACAACTTCTGATTACAAGAGAATTGGTATATTGTGGAGAGTAATGCAACTATAAATATGACTTCCTGTGCATTAGACATGTTTGCCAGTAGCTGGAAGCTTGAAAAAGAAGATCTTGTCTGGTTACAATTCACAATCAACCTATGGAAAGGAGCTGAGAACAGCAGTCCGTTTCTTTTATCAGGGACACTCTTGGTTCATAGAATTGCAGTTCTGCTTTTTTGCCTTTTTTTTCCCTATACGTACACAGTTCTAATTAATCAGTGAGAGGCCTGGGCATGAGGTAATGCTGGAAATCAACAGTTTGAATCCTGTGATTCTTAATCGAGAATTAATGGAAACAGAGGTATCGCTATCTCCTCGGTCAGAGCAGTGTCATTTGGACGGTATCTAAAGGCAGGCTCTGGGCTGCTGTCTACATAATAGTCCTTTGGGTTTTGTCTGTTTTTAGAAGACCAAAACTAAAACAAGAAATAATGTAATTCATACTGGGAAATAATCCTGATCTTTGATCTTTAAAATTCTCTGGCATCTGTATTGTCACAGCTTCATCAGAAGGACCCTCTGTAGCTGTCTAGTCTGACCCTTTGTGTAATGCAAGGCAACAATCTCTCACTGCTGATTCAAACAGATTTTGTGTGGGTTTCAGCCTCTAATAAAGCCAATGGCAGTTGTGTGAATTTAATTTTTTTCAAGTCTTAAGTATGCTTCTTCCTTGTTGTTCCATCTGAAAGGCAATTAGTGATAATCTTAAATGAACTCCGGAGTGTGAGATGCTTTATTCCAGGAGATAAAGCTCATAGTGGTCCAGAAGTGGATGCACGGTGTTCATCCTCATCCCGACTGCTCCCCACACAACTGGTTCCCAGGAAGCGAATGAGGAGGAGGTCGGGGCACTGTGACCAGGAGGGGAGGGTAGAGAGGCAGTGGCACTGCCGGCATGGGGAGGGGTAAGGAAAAGCTGGCATCAGCGAGTCCCAGCTTCAGAGAGGTAAGACAACATTTACCTAGGATTTAAAGGGTATAATTCATCTAGTTTTCTCTACATATTGACTGTGACCATGTTATGATTTTTAGCGTAACCAGCCTTTGAAAAGATTTGAGCCCTTAGGTTGTGGTTCTCTGATGGGAGAAACCTGAGGGGAGGAAAGGGGGAAGCACATGTGTTTCATCTTCTGCATTACGCTCTTGCTCACGTTCTTGCTCGCATGCTCTTTCACTCACTGTTGTCCTTTCCTGGCTATCTCTTATGTTGGTTAAAGGCTTAACCACACTCAAGAGTTGGAGGCTGAGCAAGGCTTTAATTACCAGTCAAAAACATTGCATTAGTTTCCCTCTGTCAGCTACCCTCCTCCTTAGGTTCTTCCTGCTTCCATCCAGACTGCCCTGCAGTGTTGGACCAGTGTTGGACTCTGCAAAGGACCAGAGACCTGGACTTAGTGCTACCTGCTTTGGGCCACCGCCGAAACAGAGAGGGAGTGTTGTGTCAGGACTGCACACACAGCACAAGCCAGGGCTGTATGGATGGGCTCACTACAGTGCAATTTGCTTCTATCTTCATTTATTGTCCTGAATAGACAGTAACTTAAGGACAGGGAGGAAGGAAGAATCAGCTCTGAAAATACTATAGGTTTCACTTCCTTGAGATTAGCTTTTGCCCTGGTTTTATAGAGTCACTTTGTTTTTCAGTTAAGAAAGTAGTACCTAGTCCTACATCTTGACTACAGGTAGAAACACTACTTTTTTCATCTGAGTTTTGTCCTGTGGCTTAAAAGATCCATGTTCCTACTAACAATCAATCTATCTCTTCTGAAGGTTTTCATTATCACAAGGCTCATAATCTGGACTCCATGCTTGATTTTTTTTCTTAGGTTATTTGTTTTAAAAATACGAATTTGACTACAAATAATTCTGGGTTGGTTGTTGGTTTGTTGTTTGGTTGTTCCCCCCCCTCCCCCCCACCTGTCTTTGATTTTCATATCCTTTCCTGAGTTTTCCTGTTTAAAAAAAAAAAAGGTTAAATATAGATGTAGATTACATCACTTGGTCTGTAGTACTTATATTTTCTGCAAGGTTACCAGTTTACTGCCAAAATATGACTCAAAAGATCAATAGCAAACAATCTGTACAAGTTTACACAAGAGAACTGAAGTATTTCATTCCGTAAGCATTGTGCTTTAAGAGCACACATTGCAAAAATAGATACTTCTTTGGGAAGGCTGCTTTCTTAATTTTCACTGTTGCTTGCAGAAGTATGTCCAAATAGTTACACGGTTGTTGGTTGTTTTTTTTTTTTTCCTGAGAAATCTGTTGCTGCACACTGAGAATGTAAGGGAATTGGAATGGCTATGTCTCCAAATGCTTGCACTTAACAGAGGTCAGTCATAATATTTCTGCCCACAAAACCAGTCTTTAAAAAAATAAATACTTAATTTACAAATTTTGATGCCTTTTTTAATTTAATTTTTTTTTTTTTTTTTAACAAAGAATTCAAATGGAGGTCTGAAAGGTGCATTCCTGTTTAAGGGTGTGCTGGTCATGGTGGCTGTGGTTGAAGGAGGTGCATTTGCCACGTCTTCAAAAGCACTGTTGTGCAGTGCATATGATACTTAATGTGCTTTGATTCCTTTAAAGCCCTCTGGATGATTTTATCTAAAATCTGTGTATGAAGAAGTGAATGATACTTTCTCCATGTCTGTGCTTGGTTAACATTCTACAGAAGAATACTGTTTGTACAACATAAGTCTGTACTTGATAGATCTAACTATTACTTTTGTATAGTCCTGTTCTTGTTGACAGCGTCAAACATTTTGCTCCTCAGTCATTGTCTTTACAGATCTTCTAATCTTCCATATGTTGTTCCATTTAGCAAGTCAAATGTCAGAAGGGAAAACGAAGGAGAGCTGCCCATTCTCCTCCCTTTTTTTAATCTAAGATGAAAAAATTACATACAAATCTCAAGCCCTAGGAGGAAAATTGTGCAGTTTAGGAATGAATTCTGTCCCTTTTGTTCAGCTCGTGCTTTTTATTAAACTCTTTGGCTCTTGATTTAACATTATCTACACAGTAACTGACAGTTAAAGTCTTCTCAGTATTTCCACCAATTCCAGGGGCGTCCTGACCATCTACAGATAGTAATGTATGATAGCACTGGGTTTTTTTAGGCTGTAAGTGTTGGAGCATGTCATACCTTTTGGATTTCAGAAAGAGCACACATTTTAGAAAAACAACTGAGAGAGCAGAAATTGGAAAATTAAAAACTCTGGGAGGTAGGAAAGGAGGGTAACTCAGGTAGTCAGGGCTTTCTGGGTTCATTGCTGAGCGTTCCTTAAATCTGGCACTCGTCTGTTGAAATTGTGAGAACAACCTTCGTGATTCCTATCAGTTTACCCACCACAAAGTTTTCTTCTCCTTTTACAGAGAACTCGTCAAAATGCTATGACAACTGGGCTGGTTTTAGACAAACAGACTCTGGCTCTAAAAAGAGAGTAAGTCTGCAAGTCAAACGTGGAGGGCAGCCATTGGCACGGGAAGAAGTCAGAAACCACAGATTGTTTTCTCGTTGGATGAAGAGCTTAAAGCAACGTAAAGTTAATTGAAGAATTCCTTGAAAGTGAAGTCAGCCTAAAATAAAAGCTTAGGGGTCTATAATTTACGAAATGTGAATGCTTTGTAAGCAGTAGTGAACCTAAAAGTCTGAGGAGGACATATTTTAGTAAACATATCTGGCTTGTGTTACAGACTGTCCTGTTTTAATTATTTGTCCAAATAATGCAGATTTGCAGTAGGATCTCTAATTAGGCACGGTTTGATTTATTGAGCTGGCCCCATATAAACCATGATGTCATGCTGTACTGCTCAAAATTACAGCTCTGCTCTCGCAGTTGAAAGACGATTATTTTTAGCTTTGGAATGTTTCAGTTTTGTGCGTCTTGGCTTTGTGAACTTAAGATGTTCTCTGCTCCCCTCCTCCTCCGTCCCCCAGATCAAAGCAGTTTGCTGCAATATAACCAGAACCAAGACCATAGAAAGAGACTTCTGAACACTCTTGGCTTTGTATGTTGTTGGTAAATAAGAAGGCAAGAATATTCATGCTTGCTGTCAGGAGGGTTGAGAAATAGGTACAGTAGGTATTGAACTATGTTTTGCCAGGTGTCCAGGTGCTGATGCCGTTCCAGAGCAGGAAT